>NC_055990.1:7044610-7219067 GCF_018446385.1 Zingiber officinale
GGTTAGTAATTTAGAGTAGTAGGTCAATATATCTATTATTGTTAGAAATTATTATGTTCCCTTCTTAGGCAAGCAATAAAATTAAAATTAATTAATCAAATTATTTTGTTTATTGGAGAATGGTCTCCTTGAAGTCATCATATCACCTTTTTCTTTCGTTCCTATGAGATAGGATGCAGGCTCCTTTCACAAACTCTATCACCAATTACACTTTTTTTAAGCGTTTCTCATGTTTACACACTTCAAAAGGAGATTCTTCAGCTCTGCCCATTTGGAGTTTATTTTTAGGCGTTATGCTCTATACTCCAATATTATAAATGATAATTTAGTATCCAGTCTTTGAGGAATAATGGAGTTTCAAAACACTGAATTTCACTAATTTCTCATAATGGTTGACCATCTGTTGTGCTATTATGCATTCTTATGTTCTTATGGAAGATTAGTCTTTTCATGATTTCTTGAGTGGTTATGAGACCATCCAAATATTTTATAGAGTTTGATACTGGTTAAAAAGAACTTTTAGTTGCTTTGTTCTGAATTCTGTCTTGGTAGGACATGTGGGTTTGAAGAGAAATAATTTCTTGCCATTAGAGAAATGAATGTCTAAGAGTTTGAATGTCAATTCCAGTGTTTTAAGAATGGAGCCAGATTCCACTTATCATGTCATTTGACTGATTTGTTCTTGGTTTATATTTTTGATACCTACTTAAATTTGCCTATCAACATAAAAAATAATCTAGCAAATGAATTTAGTGGGATTAGAAACTCAACCCTTTGAGTTACCGGTTAGAAATTTTAATCTTTATGACTTTTTTTCACTCTTAATTATTCTGTTTAACATAACTTATTGAGACAGAGAATTGTAGTTCTCCACACTTCTTTACTAATATACTTATTCTTCTATTGTATACACGAATTTTTGCATTGTTCAATGGTATTTTCTTTTTTCTAGTTTAGAGAAATTTAGATTCTCTTGCATTTGTTAAATGTTTTTTTCTCAAACATTTTACATGTGCAATTCTAATCGATATATGCATAGGGAATATAAGTGCACAGCTGCAAGTACAAGTCTGCTGATCATAAATGTCACATGTTTATGCTGCTTCACAATATCCAGTGCTTTTGTTTTGAGAAATCCTTGGCCAGGATATTTAAGTTTATTCTTTACTTGCTACTTCAATTTTCTGCCTTTGGTTCTATATATATTGAAGTCACATTTGTTGGATCGCTACTAGTACTTGGAGAATAATGAAACTTGGTACAACTGTCTGCAGATGAAACTCTGTTCTTGTTTTTTTATTTTCCAAAATATTTTCAGGTGAAATTATTAGAGAATGTTTCTTCCATATGTCTGGCCTCTTTTGATAATATAAAGGTTGAGATTATCAACTATCAGACAGCTTTTTGGTATCTCCAGAAATTGGCTCATGTCCTGTTCTTCTTAGCCTCACAGTTGGTGGATGGTAGTTTTGATTGTTCTGGTATTAATAGTGACCAAATGAAGGAAAAGGATTATAAATACTAGGGTTGTTGTGTACTTACTGATATATGCTGGCTCTAGACTCTACTTTATTGACAGGTTCAGCAAGTAATATATGAAACATTCGGTTGATTTCATGCTCTCTGGATTGAGTTTCATGTTTTGGGTCTTTGTTTCACGGACCTTTCTAAACAATTATAGAAGGGATTTGCCTCAAGATTATATTGGGAGATTCTTAGCCAGATCAGCACAATTACCTGATTGAAGGCGCTTTATTTCTTATGCCAATGGTTCATCAGTGGAAAATCTCTCAGTATCTGTTGCTTATGTTTTCTTTTGCTCCAGAAGAGGTCTATTACAAGTTTTCCATCCACTATTTATTGTATAGTCAAAGGATTCTCTCAGTGATCTAAGTTCCTTGCATGGATATTGATTTATTATCTTAATGATCTACTTTGTTTGTTCCATGTTCCCTTGGAATTGTTGAGAAGCCGATATTAGTCATTATTGAATTTATCATATTTCTCATGCTGATGGTAAGCTTGATAAGATTATTTGAGTCCTCCAATCCTGGACAATCTTGGTATCAAAAAGGAATTGCTCTTCTCTTTCTTGAAATTTTCTTGCCTCATTTGCAGGTCGACGTGATTTTCGAAGTGCGGACTTAAGAGATAAACTTGATAGAAGGTATTCACCTCATAGAAGGGTCTCTCCTAGCAGAGTTGCAAGGGTTCAACATCCTTTTCGCTATCGAAAGCCAATCTCCCATGACAGGGGTTAGCATTATCCTGAGTTTCTTTGTATTTCTAGTTTCTTCTTGAAAAACCTATTCTGTCACTTTGCGCTACTAATCTACATGCGTGTACATCTGCCTGATAGCTTTCTGTTCTTGGTTTGCTAGTTATAAGGTTGTTTTTATGTGCCACTCTGATGATTTTATGATTCTACTTGTAGGTTCTAGTCTGTCAAGGTCACCCATTAGGAGAAGGTAAGGCTCCTTTAAAAATATTTACATAGTGCTAAACCTTTTTTATTAACTTTGAAACTTTACTTTTAATTCTTGTGTCTCCTATAATTTTATGAGGAAACTAATTTGTAGCATAACAAGGTGTTCATGCTTTAATACTCCATAGATTCTATTACTCAAGTCATGAAGACATATATTGTGTACAAACATTGTTGATTTGATAGATTAATGCAATAAAGATGGATCCATTTAAAAATAATCTTAATTTTGTATTGTTTCTCATAAATATCCAAAGTTTAAAATATCAAACCGTATTGGAGATTGAGTCTATGACCAGATTATATTATATTGTGCCGCTGAGGCTTCAGTATTTATTTAATTTAATTGAATTATTAATGATAACATGAATTAATTTTACTCATACATATATGCTATTCCTTTTATGTAATTAAATATGTGAACTAAATTTCTTTAGTTGGAGAAAGATGTTGGATATGTAATTTTTATCATCTTTAATTGCTCATTGTGATACATTTTAAATTTTGGACGATCAATTAAGTTGAACCGCTTACTAGGTATGGACTTATAGGATTGGGATCTAGTGAGGGCTAATTAAGCTTTGGGAGACTTCATTAGGTAGGTGCAAAGATTTTGATCATGTGACTTCAAACCAAGATTGATTTGGACTTATAACAACTAAATTATATAGCTAAACCAAGTTCATACTTCGGATGATCTATTCTAGTTGTGTTGATTAAATCAATGAAAAATGTTGATTTTTAGAGTGGATATATATTTTTCTTCTTTTGCTATGCCTCATACTTGTGCCACTCCACTTTATCTTTTCTTACCTTGTGTGATCACGACACTACTCCACTCTCAAATTTGTCCGCTGGATCTTTGCTGCCTATGAACCTCCCTTCCATGCTGGCTACCCTTTTGTGTGCGATTCCTCTCTCACCTTATTTCTCTCACGTGGCCTCTCTTTCACCCACCTAATATCTCTCGGTGGGACTGTGATCTCCCCTCTTGCATGCAATTCCCCTCTGTCCCACTCAGTCTCTCTTGCGTGAAAGCCTCTGTCCGCTACCAGATCTTTCATGCTGAAGCCAATCTCTCCCATCTAAAGCATCTCACGGAAATTGTTGTCGCCTTGCACTTCACCCTAGTCTGAAACACTTCGCGCTGCATTAGCGTCATCATGAAAGTTTAAGTGACATGTTTTGAGGTTGTGGGAATGAAACCAGAATATCTCAGGCCCATAAAAGAGATCGCCTTCCATTGTGTTCATCTTTTATTTAAGAAACAGTACTCTGTGCTATTTGGCGATTTTCTCTTCTTCATGAAAGTGCTAATCATATCTGAGACACAAATTTATTCTTGAACTATGTCAAGTCCCATGCAATTGCCATGGTTCTTACTCATGCAACATTGATAAACCCATTTAGATTTATTTTTTAATGATCTAATAATTAGCGTTGATCAATATACTTATATATCATGTCAAGTGTTCATTATATGATGGTGGCAATCAAATTCACAGTGACAGAAGGCATAGAAAGAAGCAGCGTACAGATGGAGGAAGTGATCAGTCTGAAAGCTTTAAAGCTTCTGATGATTCGGAAGTGAGGAAAAAGGGTGGCAAGGATCCATCCTATAATGAGAAAGATGATCTTGAAGAGCAGGTTTAATTTGTTGTTAAGCTTTACTTTAAGGATATTGCTACTTTTTTTTCCTCATTGAACTTCATGCAGTTAAAGCAACTTCAGTTGGATATTGAGATGCTTGATGATCACAAATACCAACTTGAGGTAAATTTTAGGTTTATCTTTGAATTTACCATGTTGTTTGTTCTTTTATATGAGCCGTCTCATGAGTTGATTGATATATCACTTTTTTCTTTTTATGCTTTAGTTGTTACTTTGCTATTAGCTCTTTGCTATGTGCATCATCAGCCATATTAATTGCACTGTGGTGATATTTTATTTTGAAGCTACTGTCACTTGATTATATATGCTGAATTCACTTTGTATTGTTCCTATTTGTATAGCTCGTGTTTTTTTCTTAGGAATTTTATAGTTGAAATCTTTTGGGTTGTAGTTCTGGTGTTACTATTACTCTGTTTCAATGGAAGTGGCTAATGTCTATTTTTCTTTATTTATAAACTATATATATAATTACGACTAGGATGGTTAACCATCAATGTTTCATTGTTGCTAAAAGGTTGTCATTTTTGCTCAAGTTTGTGCTTTGTAATTCATTTTTCATATGCATTAAAATTCATTGAGATTGGTGCAGAATTGAGTAGAGAAGATACAAGAAAGAAAAGAGGAAAGAGTGAAAAGAAGAGAAGGGAAAGAGGGGGAGGAGAATGAGAAGTAAGAAAACATGGGTTTCAAGAAGGATAATTCAACAATAGATAACAAAAACATATGCTAGAATTCAAGAACACTTTAGAATACTGGAAACCTTGACAAGTCTTTACACAAATAACTACCTACTGACAAACATACTTTCTATAACTAAAGAAACTCCTTTGAGTCCATTAAACAAGGCCATTAATTTATTAGAACAAAACTTGATAAATAAAACATTCAGTTCATTTCCCTTCATTTCATATTCATTAAAAGGAAACTCATTCATTTTTCACTTTTTAGGAAAGGTAAATATCATCCATTTTTTAGGATTTTTCAATGGATACATTTGTTTTTGCTAACCAATAAACCAACCAATAAACCAAATCATGCCCACCCTTAGTCCTTGGTTAGGTTGGGTTATGTTTGGGACTTTTGGTTATTGAAGATCAATATGATCTTAAAGAACAATTGGTTCAGTTATATTTTCTGGTTTAAATTTCATAGCGAATCAAAATTGTTGAATTGGTTTAGCTTGCTTAGATCCAAGAAATTTGTAAAGGTTAATGGGAAATTATTCAACTCCTAATACCCTTGGTAGTCTCTATTTATTTCATATGTATAATATTGTATTGCTACTTTGTATCCTATATGTTATTTAGGACCGGGTCCTCAACATTTACAATTTTCTTTTGAACACTTTCCTTCTAGTTGGTTCATAGAAATTGCGGAAACTTAGCACATTATAAATATATTTGATTTTAGGATCGCCTGAGATTTAGTTTGCCATAATTAGTGGAGATGACAAATGATGTAACAATTTCATTGGACTACTGAGAAAATGACAATTAGCCTTTGTTTCGGGTTTAGTATTTGAACTGAATTAGAAATTATGTGCATGGCAGCATGAGTTTACTAGACAATTTCATTGGCTTTATGGGTAATTTAGTCATTAGTTTGATCTAAATGATCTCACATGTGGATAGACTGGATGCCTGATAACTTAATACTTTGTTCCAACACTTGACTTGCTATGATGACCTACTTCTTACTCTAGGAAATTATTTACTCCACAGAATAACTCAATTCTTTGATGTGGATTGCTATGGGGAATCTATCCTATCAATATAAGTATATTTGACAATTTGAACATATCCTTAATTCAAGTCCTTAGGTCATTCTTCATAGAATTCCCATGGTTGCCATCTAATAATTTTTTTACATGGGGTCTCATAAAAAGTGACCATTTGCATTCACTTGAATTTGGTGTTTCTTCTGAGTGAGCTCACATACAGATAAGGACATACTCTTATACTATACTTTCTCTGCACTGGACTTGGTTCTTTAGGAAATTAGATTACCTCTTAGAAGAACCCTAATAGTTGGATATATATATATGTGTGTATGTGTGTGTGTGTAATATATGTGTGTATATGTATATGTATGTTTCTATCTATCAATACAGGTATAATAGTGTGTATCAATTGATTTATGCAATTCAAAACAAGTAGTTCATTTTAGAAGGGGCACCCAAAGCTTGCAACTCATCACACTCAAATAGTGGGTATCATATGACAGTGGTGTTGTGGTTCATCTTCGCTGTCCATAATGATAGTTGGGTCCACCAAATTCCATTATGGTAAGTGAGCACCATGTGCATTGTGGTCTTCCTCCACGATAGAAAGGGATTCCCTATAACATCAGAGTCCAAGATGAAGTGTGTATTATAGTAGTTTCTTCAAAAGTAAGTATGATAGTAGTTTCTTCAAAGGTAACAAATATGAACACATCTGAACCCTTAATGTCAAGATTTGCCTTTCTCACTGTCTTTCTACTATGAGCTTTCTAGTTTGTTTCTCATAATATCCTTCAATAATCCAATTTAGCTCTACTCTTTCCATATGCAAATTTCCTACCTCGCCATTTATGTATTTATGAAGGTGGCCGACTCTTGTTCTTGACTTCCTCCACAGGGCTTGTTGGATGAGAAAATAAATGAAACACACAACCTTTCTACTCGAATAGAGGATCTTGAATCACAACTTCATAAAGAACAAGATGATTGCAAAAGGTTGAAAATATTCCTAATCCTGGTGTTTAATCATATTTTATTTTCATTTTGTAATTTTGAAGTATATATTTATTTATGCCCCCCTTTTTTTTAACGAGATGCAGGATCTCTTCGAAAATAAAAAGGTTCATCAAAGCTCATGGGCGTTACATAAAAGCACAAGAGGAGCTAAAACGGCAAGTATAATTTTTAGAACAATAAAATTCCCTTCACTTCTACCTGTTTTCATTTGAAAGATGTGTTTCTTTGGGATATATGATATTATGTCTTCAAACTGTATTCCTAGATTTTATAGCGTTCAACTGCCAGATTATAGCCCTTCAGTGATTAGAGGGTCTAGCACTTGGCTGGTTGCTTTGCTTTATATATTCTTTGAATCTGACACCTAATACTCGAGTATTGGAATGTGATGCTGAAACTTTTATCTACTTGCAGGTCACAGACTCGTCTGCAAAAGATTGGAGATCAACTTTTTTCAGACACCTTAAAACTGAATGCTTATGAAGATGATCCAAGTGTTAATATTATTAGTGATGGGGAGCATAATGTTAATGGTAAAATAAGCGCAGCGAACAATTATCTTTTAAATAATGTTTTATTTGTTATGAAGAGACCATTTAAATATCCAGCTAACTAGCAAAGAAGTAGAACATGGTAATTTGATGATAGATTATGGTGTAAGAAGTTTTGAACTGCCTAAATTGTAAATTTTGTTTGTTGTTTGTTTTTGGTTAATTTAGATATCTTGTCTTCCTCACCTTCATGGAAGTAATTTTGAGCAATCTAAAGTTCTATTAACATCCTGCTGCTGTGTGGGGCGACCCCAGTACCCTATTGAATGTTAAATTTTGGCACTGACAGTATCATCTCAATGAATTTGTTTGCATTGTTCCGTTCTAATTTGTGTTGGGTGTATTAGGTGAAAAACTTGATTTGTCACTTGAGGCTGCTGCACTGGTACTAGTACTATTCTGTGCCTAGGCTGTATCCATTCACAATTGCGATTTTGAACCATACTTTTTACAATATGTAGTTGTTCCTAATTGATTTACTCTCATTTGAGCGTTTCTATATTGAGATTTAATTTTACAGTCTAGAACAAATTATGTTGTGCTGCGTGTTTATTCTAGACTGCAGTATGCAACCTCCAGATAAAGTTCTATGCTCCATTCAATACACACCATATTTCTATTCTCATGGTGTTATCATTTTCTTGTTGCAGGTAATTCAAGGAAGCGGGAGATGACTTTCAGATCTGAGAAATTACAAAGGTCTGAAGGACCTGCACCCCTGCCAGAAACTACCATAAAAAAAATTGAGATGATGAAAGCAATCCAAAAAAGAAACAAATCATCAGTAGAAGATTACAATCACAAACATGGAAGAAATGCTTCTAGCATTCTATATTTGGACAAGGTCAGAGGGAGCTTTTCATGGGTCCTTTTTACTTGCATTTAAACTGTTTATTTGGTCTGGCACAATGACATCAATATATGAATTTAATTTCCTAACATATAAATGATTAAGTTTGACAATATGACTAAGAGTAAAAACTTATTATCTTAATTATTTTGAACGTATATTTTCAGAGGTACAAGTGTGAACAAAATTGAAGGCCATTTTTTTTCTGTTCTCTGGGATTTTTTTTTAAATATTTTTTTTTAGTTTTCTAAATGTCCTTGCAAATTTATCTTTTATTCAATTAAGTATGCTAAGGCAACACTTATAACTAACAGGGTAAGGGTTCCGAAGTGCGTCATACCTTGCCTTTGACTGGTATGGCTGCTCATGCTGTAGATGAACTGTTAGAAGCCAATGAGTTTGACGAGAAATCTGAAGCTGCAGAAACTACTGCAATCAATGAGAGTGATGATGCAAAGCATTCAACCAAGACTACTCACATACCTCCACCACCGACGGATCAAAATGCATACAAGCAGGTGACGTCGCAATCTATCCTTGTAGGTTTAGACATTTGTAATGTTGGCTTTACATAACTCTCTCCTTTCACAATCTCAAATAATCGGGCAAATTTGGTTTGATGATGATTCTATTTCATTGGTTAAATCGATGGATGAAGTTCGTCACAAACTTCGCCTTATAGGCCTTTATATAGTACACAATTTCATTTTTGAAAATTTCACGGGGAGCTCTCTTTAAATTTAATGATACCAGTGACCTGTGACCTGCAGAAAGGTTTCCTTTTACATTTTACTTGGGCATGAAATTTAATCCTCTTGCCTCTTGACATAATGCTGAGGCTTGATATACCTGGTCGGAAAGATAGGAAGGGAAAGGCAGGGAAATGTCAAGGGACATGCATTTTTTTATTGCCATTTGGTTTTTCCCTACTAGTTATCCATCTAAGTTTAAACGTTCTAGTTCTGATACACATTATCCTCATCCAGTACGAGGGTGATGATGAGGAAGTCGACGTCGAAAAGGTGGATTCGGAAATGTTGGACATAGACATCAATAGTGAGCTGGATATCTAGCAGGTATGATATACTCGGTTGGCGATGAAGCTGATGCTGCCTTGCAACTGTCTCATTACCTTTTTTTTTTTGAGGTTCTGAAGTAGTTTAGCAACTGAAGTAATATGTTATCCTCCGACTTGTGTAATAGTGTTGAATGTTGTATTTTTTTGTTCCCTCCTGAGATGTCATAATGTCCGATATTTATGAAATTATAACACACTAACTGTTTTGCATTTCAAGCAAGATTTAACAAAGCAGATGACTTCTTGATCTGAACTATTCTAGTCTCGTCTTTTTAATACAAGCTTTAGTTCGTTTGGGGGACTTTAGTTGTCTAAATTGTTAAATATTGTTCTAATAATCGATTACTGGGAATCATCCTCCAATTATACTTAAATTTGGTTGCCAATAATTAAAATTCGACCAAAGTGCATCTCCAAAATAAAATTATAGACAATTTATATCTGAAATTCGCGTTGTTCGGCATAACGGATTTTAACTTCCATTCCACCTGTAGAGCTTGCTTGTTTGTCTAGGAATTGCTACGCTTAACTTTCATGATGGCTTAAGAAAAGGATTTGAAATTTTTCTTGCCACTACTTAAACCATTTGAAGTATTTTACCATTTTTTCCTTTCTTTTATCCTCTTGATGAAGTTGTTAGTTTTTAAAATCATTTTTCTTTTATCCTCTTTTACCATATCCGTTACTTGTACTTCCTCATCAGTGTTGAATGATGAGGATGATAATGATGATGAGAAATAGGGGTGTAGTCGAGTTGAATCGAGTCAAATTCTTGAGTCGAGTCGAATTCTTGAATGCTTGAGTTTAACTCGTTTATAATCGAGCCGAACTTGAACTTTATTTAATGAATATATTCATGCTTCACAAGCTTATTTAAGCTTTTATCGAACCTAAACGAGTTTAATAAATATAAATTATAAATTTAAATATTCATTAAAAATTAAATTATATATTTAGAGAAAACTATAATATTTTTATTAAAATTTATACTTTTATTCTAATAAATAAATTTGATATATTTGTTTATATATTTTATAAGTAGAGTGTAAAATCTATAAATTTAATATCAAAATTATTATTTGTTTTATTTAAAAGTTGATTCATGAACTTAACGAACATGTTCACGAACTAACGAGTCGAATATTGTGAAGTTTGAGTTTGGTTTGTTTATCTTAACAAGTCTCATTAAACGAACTCAAACGAATTTTTATCGAATCGAGTTTCGAATAGCTTATGAGCGGCTTAGTTCATTTACACCCCTAAGGAGAAAGATGTGCTTTTCTTCCTCTTTTCTCCGTGTCACAATTGCTATTGTTATTCCTTTTGCTTTACTTTCCTTGATATTTTGGTTTGATTTTTTCGTGGAGTTTTACTTTTCAAAATAGCACATGATACGAGATGTTACGGGTAGATGTAGAAGTGACATGGAAGTCAAGGTCAAAGTGAGGTGACAATTAAAGTCAAAAGAAAGTGGCAATCAACCGGTCGCCCTCAATAGGACTATTGCTCCTCGCCTAACACTAAGACCTTCAGTACAAGGACGACTGACCAAAGATTCGATCGGATCCAAAGGACCAAGTGCTCCATTCAAGTGCTAAGACATCTATTATATGCGCCCAATTGGCAAATAATCGATCGAGTTTAAGGGATGACCGACCTAGCTTAAATTCGATCGATCATAAGTTAGGTCGGATTTAGAGGACCAGCTTCCCATTCTCATAGTACAAGTCTTTCAACACATGGTCGGTCAACCTTTAAATAGGTCAAACTTAAGGAGCTCAATACCATTACGAACATAACCTGAACGACATTACGACCGGACGAGTGTATAAGACAACCCTCTTTCATATAGCTGGTCAGTAACAATACCGGTCAGGTTTACATTGCTCAAAGGTAATTCTCATTATAAACTTGATCGAACTTCCAAATCTCAAGTTACCCCCTTCAAAAGCACGTCTCCTATCATATGGATGATCGACTTAAAGTACAAATTGGATCTCTCGGGATTCAGTTCCCCATCTTTCAAAGATAAGTATCCCAGCATATGGTCGATCAGTCATATAGCCAGCCAAGCCTATGGGATTTGACTCCCTCTTGCTTTAATATCATATCCCCAGTATCACATAGTATATAGCCGAGCGACCCAAAGGTTGAACAGTCTTATGGGACTCAATACCCTACTTACATATCAATATGCCAGCATAATATATAGTTGGTCGGCTAAAGGTTTGGCTAAGATATATTCAGGGGATAACATTATCAGAGAATCATAACCACCTGTCAGAGAGTAACAACCATTTGCTAGAGAATATTCTTCGGTTACAACATATGCATTCAATGAAACTTCTTATTAAGATGAATATACAACTTCTATCATTATTGCAAAGGTTACACGAGATTGTTCATATACCTATAACAGAAGATTCCTTGGAGGATAACTGTATACATTTCAGACTGTACCCCTTCCATTATCTGACATCTCCTGACATCGAATATTTCATGTCGCCTTATTATTGCAGAGTTTATGAGAGGTGATATAAAAGGAGGGCTCTCTTCATTGACGAGGTATGCAATACATTCTAGGCCAACTTGATAGCACACACTCACATTTTTATTGTTCTCCACTTTTCACTGGACTATTTATTGACTTGAGCGTCGGAGAGCCTATGCCAGGGATCCCTTCCCTGATTTTTGTCCTAACGTTCTATTGGTTCTTTCAAGTGTGTGCAGAAAGGAGACGAAAGGAGTGCTAGATGCCGTCGTTTCTCCCTAGCAAAGTCTTCTCCAAGTCAATGTTAGTGCCACCTTTCCTAGTGCGCCATCTTCGCAGCTTTCAGATAGGATCAAATTAGGCACAATTTGTGGGAACTTTCACCTGAATCTGAAACGTAGAAATGGAAAGTTGAACGATTTGCCAGCGTCACCCTGTCTCAAGAGGATTTCGAGTTGCTGGTAGCCGCTCGAGCACAAAGGTTAATGCTGTTGGATCATGATGTTTCGATAGAGAGGGGGGGGGGGGTGAATATCGATTACAAAATTCGTTCGAAAAGAGTTACGCGTAGTGGAAATAGAAAAACAACGCTAACACAAACCAGTTTTACTTGGTTAAGAGCCTATGTCGACTCCTACTTCAAGACCCACACACAAGGGTGCTTTCGGTGGGCAATCACTAGCAGTTCAAAAAATTATTACAAACTAAGCGCTGAAATGCTAATGAAAAATTAAAGTGATACCGACAAGAAAATTAACCAAAGAAGAAAGAGCGTGTTGTTGGAGCTTTGTTAGCGTCGCAGGAGCGCAGAGCAGCAGAGCAAGCAGTATAAGATCTCTCTTTTTCAGTTGTTTTTGAAGGTCCCCTTTGACCCTCCTTTTATATGAAGCTCGGGGCGCCCCGGATCCCCTTCGGGCGCCCTGGTGAGACGTGGCAGGTCCAACTAGCGAGCTCCACGTGGCGACGCGCGATCGGGATAAAATTCGCCTCCCGGGCGCCCGGATCCCTTCCGGGCGCTCGGACCACCTTTCTCCAGAAACCAGCTTTCCTGCAAGACAAGTTTAGTCCGAGCAAATAAATAATGTATATCCTGCAAAACAGAGTGTTAGCACAGTTTATAAGTTTGACATAAAACGTATGACTTAGATTCCGTCTTTTCGAGACCGGAATCTAGTCACGATCTCGACTTAGATATCCAAAATGGATCTAAGTCGGATCGACGCCTAATGTTCCCTTCCCGGGAACGCGTCCTCACAGTCACTCCCTTCTAGTGACTTACCTTTACTCACCTGCCAGACGTCCGGTCAACCCTTCGACCCGTCTGGACTTCTCACCAGCTATCCGGTCAGCCCGTCGACCTAGCTGGACTTCTCGCCAAGCGTCCGGTCAGCCCGTCGACCCGCTTGGACTTCTCGCTAGCTATCCGGTCAGCCCGTCGACCTAGCTGGACTTCGTCTGCACACTCGGTCAGAGTGTTAGATCACGACAAACCTAACTTAGCCCGATTTGTTATTCATCAAAACCTGAGTTAGACCGTTAGTGCTAACCACACCAATAATCTCCCCCTTTTTGATGGAATGACAACTTGATTAAATTAGTACAAATATGCGAGTAAAAAAGTTAAACATTTTGTTCTAACATGAAGTTTAAGTTAGTTTTTTTAATTTTATTTTGTTTTTCTAACTTAACCACCTATCCCTCCCCCTTTGGCATTCATCAAACAAGGATATATAAAAATACAGAATACATAAAAAATATGTAGGAAACGATGTCAAGTTAACTTGGGGGAGTTTAAATTTTAACACATAGTAATTTAACTTTTGTAATATAGTTAAGTTTTGAAAAATAACTCAGTATTTAGCGTTTAAGGATAATGAACTCAACAAGAATTTTCTAAAAAGAGTTTAAAAACTTATTTTCAAGTATAAGTTTAGGAAAGATAAGTTTTAGATAGTCTAATTTTCAAACATAAGTTTTTAAGTTCTAAATTTCAAGAAATTAAAATTTCAAAATAAGTTTCAACTTGGAATGCTTTACAAACATGAGTTTTCAAAATCTAAGTTTCAAGATCAAGGTGTAGATTTTTCAAAATAAGTTTCAACTTTGAAATGCTTTTCAAACCTGAATTTTCAAAACCAAAATTTCAAAATCAAGGTTAAATTTTCAAAATAAATTTCAACTTTGAAACAATGAATTTTCAAAACCAAGATTTCAAAATTAATTTTGAAAAATCTATTTTTCAAAACTAATTAAGACTAAGTTCTTAAAATTTATTTTTCAAGTTTAAGTTTGCAAAATCCAGATTTTCAAAATGAAGTGAAGTTAAATTTTCAAATCAAACTTTAAAGCTAGATCCAATTATTGAAATTTTCAAAATAAGTTTGTAAAGTTAAAACACCTTTTTAAACATAAGTTTTATAAAGATAATTTTGCAAAAGTAAGATTTTCAAAACCAAGTTTATCAAATTAGATTTTACAAAGATAAGTCAGATTTGTTAAACAGATTTAAAATATTTTTAAGAAAGCATTTTTCAAAAACCAAATTTAAAATATTTTTAGTAAAAGAAAAATAAATATGAGACTAATTAATACTCCCCTTGAACCTGACATAAAATATTTTTTTTAAGTAAATATAAAAGGAAGTGAACCTCCCCTATAATTTGATGCTCTTTTAATTTATTACTTTCCCTTAATTTATTAATCCTTCTTATTTTATTACTCCCCCTTAATTTAATGCTAAGATTTGGGTGTATTAAATTTCAAAGCCCTAACACATTTGTTTGATTTAGTAACTCTTATATTATTATCTCTGTATCCTTGGTATAATTGTTTATTTGAGTTTGATTAATCAATAATTAATTTAGATTCAGGCTTTTAAGCTTTAGTTTAAGGTTAAATAAGATTTTATTAATTCAATAACAGTTAACAATTATCAATAATTGATTAATTTTTACTTGATTTAATAATTTAATACTTATTTAAGTCAAACTTTAATTATGTTTCAATTAAAATAATTAATATTTTAAAGGTTGATTAAAAATGAATTAGAATAATTTTTTTAAAATAGTTTTAAATAATTTTTAAAAGAATTTTTTAAAAGAGTTTTTTTTTAAATGATTTTTAAAAGAGTTTTTAAAATGATTTTTAAAAGGATTTAAAATAGTTTTTTTTTAAAAAGGATTTTTAAAATAATTTTTAAAATAGTTTTTTTGAAGTGGATTTTTTAAAGGTTTTTTTAACCGGATTTTTAAAATAGTGTTTAAAAGGATTTTTTAAATAATTTTAAAAATAATTTTTAAAAGAATTTTTAAAATAGTTTTTAAAGGAATTTTTAAAATAATTTTAAAAATAGTTTTTAATTTTTTTTTAAAAATAATTTTTAAAATAGTTTTTTTAAATGGATTTTTAAAATAATTTTTCAAAGGATTTTTAAAATATTTTTTTAATGGATTTTTAAAATAATTTTTTTTATTAAAATTATTTTTAAAATAGTTTTTAAAGAATAATTTTTAAAGAATTTTTTAAACGAATTTTTAAAGAATTATTAAAATAGTTTTTAAAGAATTTTTAAAGAATTTTTAAAATAATTTTTAAAGAATTTTTAACATAATTTTTAAATTAAAATAATAATTTTTAAAGTTAAAGTAAATAATTAAGTTAAAATATTTTTTTTAAAATAATTTTTAAGTTAAAATAATTTTTAAAATAATTTATTAAGTTAAAATAATTTTTAAGTTAAAATAATTTTTAAGTTAAAATAATTTTTAAAATAATTTATTAAGTTAAAATAATTTTTAAAAATAATTTTTATGTTAAAATAATTTATTAAGTTAAATTAATTTTTAAGTTAAATTAAGTTTTAAAATAATTTATTAAGTTAAAATAATTTTTAAAATAATTTTTATGATAAAATAATTTATTAAGTTAAAATAAAATTTTAAAATAATTTTTAAGTTAAAATAATTTATTAAGTTAAAATAAATTTTTAAAATAATTTTTAAGATTAATTTTTAAAATAATTTTTTTTTGGTTTAAAAAAATTAAGTTTAATTTTAATTTTAATTTAATTTAATTTGAATTTAAATTTAAATTTAAATTTAAATTTAATTTAATTTAATTTAATTTTAATTTTAGTTTTAAATTTAATTTAATTTAATTTAATTTCTTTTTATTTTAAATTTAATTTAATTTAATTTAATTTTAGTTCTTAGTCATCTCACCCGATATATGTTTTCAATCAGGGAATCCTATAATTTTGTGAGATGAATTAGGTTCAATTTTAGGGTTTATTTTTAACTTGTGTTAGATTCAAGTTTAACTTTGGGTTCAATAAATATACATTTTTTGGATAAACTTCTGGGCTATGGTGAGTCACTTGGACATCATTAGAGTAACCATGACTTCGAGATTTTCCAAATAGTCCTATCCACTTGACTTAGTACAAAACCTTGGTCTAACTGATTAGGATTCATAAAGGGTAGCTTCGGTCAGTTCCACTTAGCCAAATACACCAGGTCGAAGCTATATCTTTCTAGACATGCATAGACTAAGCTTCCCTAACGTACTATCATCCAAAATTTCACCAGTACCATTTTTCAAGTTAAACTTGAACCCTTTTTAACTAGTCCTAATTGCCCTGTCGGGTAGGTTGGTTAGGGTTACCCTGCCGGGTAGGTTAGTTTTAGTTACCCTGCCGGGTAAATTATTTTTGGAGGTGTCAGCTATTCTGGAGTCTCCCCTTGAATTATTGGCCTTTATTTTAAGATTTTTGTATAATTAGAGTTGGGTTTAGTTAAGTTTTAATGTTTAATTAAATTTAAGTTTTTAATTTGAATTAATTAAATTGGTCAAATTATCTTTCTTTAAAAGAGTATATTTAATATTTAAATTTTCTTTTAATTTTAATTTTATTGGGTTAATTGAATTATCTTTCTTTAATAGCTTATTTTTAAAGTTTAAATTTTTTATTTATTTTTAAATTTGAATTAATTAGATTATATTTCTTTAAAGATTTATCTTTTAATCTTTTATTAGCTATTAATTTCAAATTTTCTAAATTATCTTTGTTTAATATGTTATCTTTAATATTTAATTTTTTGTTAATTAGATTATCTCGAGTTTGGATAAGATTTTCTAGATTAATATTGTCTAGATTAAATAATCTATTAATTTTATCTAGATCACCTTGTCATCTTTTTTGTTTGAATTTTCAAATTTGTTTAGGTTTAAATTCAAATTTTTAGATTTATTAATTATTTTCAGATTTTCTGTATTTTCTAAATTAATTATATTTGTTTTATCAGAAAATATCCAGGGGTATTTTCTGTATTTTCTGAATTAATTATATTTGTTTTATCAGAAAATATCTTAGGGGTATTTTTGCAAGTATTGTCATGTACACTATTTTCACATATACTTTCAGACATATTCAAATTAACATGCACATATTTTAAACTACTACTAGCAAGGGTGTTTTGGTAAATATTACTAACCTTGAGCGCAACCCCTAATTCAGTAGGCTTCTCCGTTTGATCTGACTTGAGTACGGATTCGATTTTAACTTGATCTTCTAGCTCCATTGGCGTCTCGTGAAGCTTGATCAACTGGGTCCACAGCTAATATGCATTCTTGTATTTTTCTAGTCTGCATAAAATATTGTTAGGTAAAACATTACAAATAATTTTACTTACATTTTTGTTCAGTTCCGAGTCCTGAGATGGTTTCCTCAGTACATAATCAAAATCTAAGCTTCCTAAGAAGCATTCCATTAATCGCTTCCAGTAGTTGAAATCTTGATCGTATGGTGGTGGTTCGTGAGGGTTCCGTCCTTCTAGAAGAGTCATTATTCTTGCACACAGAGGAACAAACAAAAAATCCCAAGACTTGGTCTTGGATTAGTAGTGCTGAAAAAAATAATATTTCACTATTTTTGAAAAAAGTAATAAAATATAAAAAAAAAATATTATTTCAAAATTTTGAAAATGTAATATTTTGTCAATACTAAGCAATGGTGAAGAGATGACAATGTATTTTTCAAAAACAGTTTTGGAGGGAAAAAATGAAAGGCGTAAGGTTTTATTTTAAAGACAAACAATATCTATTTTTCTTTTTAAAAAGAACCCCCCTTGCTCGATTGGTGGTTGCACCAATTCAGAGCGATACCCGCTTTGATACCACTTGTTAGATCGTGATGTTTCGATAGGGGGGGGTGAATATCGATTACAAAATTCGTTCGAAAAGAGTTACGCGCAGCGGAAATAGAAAAACAACGCTAACACAAACCAGTTTTACTTGGTTCGGAGTCTATGTCGACTCCTACTCTAAGGCCCGCACACAAGAGTGCTTTCGGTGGGCAATCACTAGCAGTTCGAAAAATTATTACAAACTAAGTGCTGAAATGCTAATGAAAAATTAAAGCAATACCGACAAGAAAATTAACCAAAGAAGAAAGAGTGCGTTGTCGGAGCTTTGTTAGCGTCGCAGGAGCGCAGAGCAAGCAGTATAAGATCTCTCCTTTTCAGTTGTTTTTGAAGCTCCCCTCTGACCTTCCTTTTATATGAAGCTCGGGGCGCCCCGGATCCCCTCCGGACACCCTGGTGAGACGTGGCAGGTCCAACCAGCGAGCTCCACGTGGCGACACGCGATCAGGATAAAATTCGCCTCCCGGGCGCTCGGATCCCTTCCGGGCGCTCGGACCTCCAGGCGCTCGGACCTCCGGTTGCCCGGATCCCCTCCGGGCGCCTGGACCACCTTTCTCCAGAAACCAGCTTTTCTGCAAGACAAGGTTAGTCCGAGGCAAATAAATAATGTATATCCTGCAAAACAGAGTGTTAGCACAGTTTATAAGTTTGACATAAAACGCATGACTTAGATTCCGTCTTTTCGAGACCGGAATCTAGTCACGATCTCGACTTAGATATTCGAAATGGATCTAAGCCGGATCGACGTCTAATGTTCCCTTCCCGGGAACGCGTCCTCACAGTCACTCCATTCTAGTGATTTACCTTTACTCACCTGCCAGACGTCCGGTCAGCCCTTCGACCCATCTGGACTTCTCGCCAGCTATTCGGTCAGCCCGTCGACCTAGCTGGACTTCTCACCAAGCGTCCGGTCAGCCCGTCGACCCACTTGGACTTCTCGCCAGCTATCCGGTCAGCCCGTCGACCTAGCTGGACTTCGTCTGCACACTCGGTCAGAGTGTTAGATCACGACAAACCTAACTTAACTCGATTTGTCATTCATCAAAATCTGAGTTAGACCGTTAGTGCTAATCACACCAACAAATGCAATAACAACAAGAGGCTACCACCGGTATGCTGCCGCACGACCCGACAACATTAAGGACGGGTGCTCACACTAAAAGAGGAACTTGAGTAGAAGGCCTAACTAGATTTCAGCCAGTTCCTCCTCCACCAGCGGCTGATTTCATATAACCACTCATCCAACCAATCCACCTACCGCCTATGCCACCATCCTTGATAGCACATCACTGGGCACTATTTCACACCCCTTTTGAGGAGATGGGCCGAGAAGAAAGGCCCCAAGTATTGTCCTCTGGAAATGCTCATGTGCGGGATTTACGCAAAGGGAAAGACTCAATGGGCAGTGGTTCTCTTGAGAGGATAATCATGTCGTTCTCTCATGAGATATTGGAGGACAAGTTGCCAAGCCACTTTCGACCCTTGACGATAGGGGAATATGGAGGGACAATTGATCTAGAAGACTACCTCCTCAAGTTTAAAAATGCTGTCATCCTTCATAGTACATGGATGACATAAAGTGTCGAGTGTTTATCACCACATTCTCTAGCTCGGTACAGAGGTGGTTCAATTGACTATCGGTTGAATCCATCTGCTATTTTAAGAATTTTTGCAAGATTTTCCTTCACTATTTATCTAGCAACCGCCATTACCATAAAACCACCCTGGGCCTCTTTTCGATCAAACAGAGGCCCAAGGAGATGCTCAGGGCTTATATCTAAAAATTCAACCAGGTGACCATGGATGCACCCTTTGCCACCCCTGAAATTCTTGTGAGTCCTTTTCTCAAGGGCTCGTAGACAACGAGTTTTTTCGCTCCTTGATCAAGAAGCCCCCAAGGGACTTTGACCATCTACTTGGCCTAGCGACCAAGTATATTAATGTAGAAGAAACTCAATCTGCTCGGAAAGAGGCCTCCACACCCACTCCGACGTTTGCTCTTGAGCGCTAAGCTCCCCTCTTCTTCCTTATAAAGGACTCCTAGTGGGCCCTCAACCTCATCACCAAGAGCCGCGACCTCAAGCTGTACAACTTATGGAGGTCAAGCGGAGGAGATTCCTTGAGCCCCAGATGGGCTCCACCTAAATTCTGTACATACCACCAATTGAAGACACACAACACTGAAGATTGTTATCATTACAATCTAGAGAAGCGTCAGGCGATTAACCAAGGGTTTCGTTGGCGCTCACAGTCTCCTAATCGCCAGCACTATTAGCGGTCGAACGACTTGCTTCGAAGAGAATACCAAGTTGCTGAGCAATGCCAAGGAACCCCCCAGTAGTAAGAGAATTGGGCCCAAGCCCCTGCCCAAGTGTAGCAGGAGCACCCCCCAACGTGGTAAGAGGAAAATCGTAATAATGCGACTCAGGGGGATATCGGTTGATAGTAGGACATCCGACAGATGGAGATTCCAACTGGGTGATAAAGTTACACACTTGTCGATTTGAGATCCACGTAGTCAGATGCAGCCAAGAGCAAACACAAGGACCTGAGATTAGTTTTGAGCATAAGGATTTAGAGGGGATCGAAGTACCCCATGATGATGCTTTGATTATTAAGGTTGTCATAGCAAATTATAACATACATCGTACCTTTGTTAACATAAGTAGCTCGGCCAACATTATTTTCTAGAAGGTGTTCGAATAACTATAAATTGATAAGAGCGAACTCCTGCCCATGATGACGCCTCTATACGGATTTACGGGCGATGAAGTTCAACCGTTTGGACAGATTAAACTGGCTATATCTTTGGGAGAAGAGCCCTTGATGAGGATACACTGATTGACCTTCATCGTGGTTGATGCGCTGATCGACCTTCATCGTGGTTGACGCACCCTTCGCTTACAACATGATCTTAGGCCGACCAACCTTAAATGAGTTCCGAGTGGTCGTATCGATCTTTTGCTAGAAAATTAAATGGGCAACCGGGTAGGAGAAGTTAAAGGAAACCAATAGGTGGCGTGTAAGTGCTGTTGGTGCACGAAGCACCAGACGATCAAACCTGTATTTTGACAATGAAAAAAGATTCAAAAGTTAAGATGTCTTGTTGTCTAACAAGTGTGATTGAGCTCGCAGGAAAGTCCTAGCGGATTCTAGGCAGGTGGAAAACCCTAGGGGGAGGTAACCCTTGGAAACCCTAGGTTATGGAAAACCCGAGGGGGAGGTAATCCTAGGTCCTATGGGGTGGTAATCCTAGGTGGAAAGTCTTGACGGGTCGAACGCTTTGGGCGAAATCCTAGAGTTAGAGACTCTAGGTGAAAATCCTGGTAGTCGCGGACTAAGTGAAAGACTGGACCGGTCGTGGAGTGGACGCCCAGCATGAAGACCAGAAGTCTCGGGCGTTGAGCAAAAGTCCAGTCGGTCTGAAGGACCGGACTGACAAAAGGTAATTTCTCCTAAGAGGAGTAGTGAGGATGCATTCCCCGAAGAGGGAACAGTAGGTGTCGGTTCGACCTAGAGTTTCAGCAAAACTCGAAGTCAGAATCGGATAGTCCGGAGACTGTCAAAATAATTTATTATTTCATATTTTATTGTTGTAACTCTATTTTACAGGGTGTGTGTGGTATTTTGGACTAACGTATTTTGCAGGGAGCGAAAAGAACTTAAAAGGCTCGGGTGAATAGTGTCGGAGGTGCCTCTGGGGCTGTTGGAGGTGCCTCGGGTGCCTTAGTCGAAGTCTCCGCGCAGCAAGGCGTGAAGGTGCCTTTAAAGAGCTTGAAGGTGCCTTGGATGCTGGATGGAAGACACCTTCCATAGAGCTTGAAGGCGCCTTCGGATGGATAAACAGTGCAGGCCACGGAAGTTATCGCCTTCAACGCGAAAGGGATAAGAATCCCTGCTGGAGGAGCCTTCCATGGAGGCTGAAGGCGCCTTCAGTAGGCTATTTAAGGAAGTCTCGAGCAGGTGCTGAATAACACTAGATCTTCACATTCTTTCTACTGCGCGCTGCTCAAAAGATGATCCGACTAAGCCGTAACGCGACTCCGACAACCGAAAGCTCGAAATTCCTTGTTCTTAGTTGTCGGTATACTTTCAATTGTACTTTAATTATCGCACTTGTAATTTCCGAATTGATTAGTGAATTGTTCATCGAAAACACTCTCACATGTCGGCCTTGGAGTAGGAGTTACCACAGGCTCCGAACCAAGTAAAACAAACTTGTTAGCGATTGCTTTGGCTTTGTTCTTCTCCGCTGCATTATAACATCGTGTTTTTCGTAAAACGTAAAAAAGACACGAGCGCTATTCACCCCCTCTAGCGCATCTTGATCTACAATTGGTATCAGAGCTAGGCAGCTCTGAATTGGTGAAACCACCAATCGAGCAGAGGGAGTTCTTTTTGAAATAAAATTATATGCCTTTCATTTTTCCCTTCAAAATTATTTTTAAAAAATTTGTTTTCATTTTTTCACCAGTGGTCAGTGTTGACAAAATATTGCATTTGACAAAATTAATAATAATATTTTTTACTAATATTTTATTTTTTTCTCGAAATTAATGAATTACTATTTTTATTTTTCTTCCACACTACTAATTCAATACCAAGTCTTGGAACATTGGTTTTTGTTTTTGTTTTGTTTTGTGTGCCAGATTTCTTTTTAGCAATGCCCCACCAAGAAGGCTACAACACAACACGTTCGCCTCTTTTTTCGGCGAGGATTTCAATTATTGGAAGGGGCGAATGAAGTACCATCTGTTGGATTGAAAGCGCTAGAGGGGGGGGGGGGTGAATAGTCCTCGTGGTTATTTCGTTCGTTTCGGAATCGTAAAACTAATCGAGATAATAAACACAGCTAAAAATAATAAAGGAGACAAAGCCACACACAGAGACACGAGGAGTTTACTTGGTTTGGAGCCTTGAGCGACTCCTACTCCAAGGCCCACGCTCATTGAGCGTTTACGTTGGGCAACACTTATAATCTCGAAAATATATTACAAGCTAAGTACAGAGAAGAATAGTAATTAACTTAATAGCGACAGCAAAGCAATGAAAACTGAAGCTCCGGGTCGTCGGGATGATGTTGCAGCACTTCGGGATCGTCTCATTAGCAGCTTGTAGCGTTAGGATTGCTCGGGAGTTGTTGTTTTGAGCTGCTGCCTCGACCCCTCTTTTATACTGTGCTGGAGGCGCCTCCAGCTTCATCCAAGGCGCCTCCAGCTCCTCTGGACAACTGGCTTCGGCTTGCACCCGAGGCGCCTCCAAGCCCCATGGAGGCGCCTCAGACACTGTTCATCCAAGGGAAAAGTTGCTTCTTTGTTCCTGCAAAATGTGTTAGTCCCAAACACATACCCTGCAAAACAAAGTTAGCACAGAAATGATATAACAAATGATAGTTGACAGTCATCGGACTATCCGGGTCTAACTTCAAATTTCCAATCGGAAACCCTAGGTCGACCCGACGCCTACTGTTTCCTTTACGGGGAACGCGTCCTCACCTACTCCACTCAGGAGATTTACTTGTTGACAGTGCGATCCTCCAGATCGACTGGACTTTTGCTCAGCGTTCGAAGCTTCCGGACTTTCTGCTGGACTTTCGCTTCCCGGCCCGTCCAGTCTTCCACCTGGTTCACGACACCAGGACTTTCCACCTAGGATTATCACCCCCTAGGACTTTTGCCTGAAGCTCTCGACCCATCAAGACTTTCCGCATAGGGTTACCACTCCCTATGACCTAGGGTTACCACCCCCTAGGGGTTTTCCACTTCCTAACCGCAGCTAGGACTCTTGCCTAAGTACCACTTAGGACTTTCTTGCAAGCTCCATGAACTTGTTAGATAACAAGACGATTTAACTTTGAACCCTTTGCCATCATCAAAACTTGGGTTCGATTATCTGATACTTCCCGCACCAACAATCTCCCCTTTTTGATTATGACAACTCAAATTCAAAGTTAAGTAAAACAAAATGCATAAATAAACGTAAGCATGCTTTTAAATAAGAAGTTTAAGCACAAACGTAAGCATACTTAAGTAACAAGTTAAGTACAAGCTAAAGAAATTTTAAACTTTATGAAAGTTAAGGTAAATTAAATTTTTCAAAGATCAAAGTAGGCTCCCCCTTAATAAGAGAACTTTAATCCTTAATTTGAATTTAATTTAAAAATTTCAAAGTTCAAAGTTAAGGCTCCTCCTTAATAAGAGAACTCTTATACTTAATTTGAATTTTTTGTCCTACTCTCCCCCTTTGCCATATATCAAAAAACTTTGTAGGAAAAACTTAGTAAAAATGTTGAAGCTAAAAAATAACATTTAAAACACCTGGCTTTTAAAACTTTGTAGGGAAAACTTTGTAGGAAAAAGCATAGTAAAATTTTGATAAGTGAAAATAGTTTAAGTGCAAAACAACTCTATTTAGCCAAAATTTTGAAAACTTAAGCTTTTAAAGACTTTATTTAACGATTTTTCATTAAACTAAAAAGTCTTAAAAAAAGGGATTTTCTTAAAAGAAAATTAATTTAAGTTTGGGAAAAACTTTTAAAGAAAGGATAAAAAAACTTTTCAAACACTTAGCTTTTTATAATTAATTTTCATTGTAAAACTCTTAGCTAAATGTCTAAAGAGATAATTTTCTTTCAACTAAGTTTAAAGAGCTAGTAAAAAGTTTAATTTGAAAAATAACTTTATCTACTTTTGAAACTTAGTTGAAGTCTTTTGGGAAAAATAAATTTTCAAACTCTGTTAGATAGTCGAAAAGCTTTGTTGGTAAATATTTTCTTAATTTTGAACAAGCTTTTTGAACAATAACTTGGAAAGAGAAAAAAAATAAACTTCACTAAATTTTCAAAAGACTTTGAAAAGTATATAAAAAAATATTAAGAAAGTCTACGACTATTTTTAAAAATATTTAAATGAATAATGAATTCCAAAATCCTTAACGGCCAAGGAGAAGCAATAAGTTTAAACCTTAATGTCCAAGCATGAGTCGAGTTAAATTGATTGCAAGTTAACTAAGTTCTTTTAGTAAGGTATCAGACCCCTAATGTGCAAGTTGAGTAACCCTAAAAATCAAACACTTAATTTCTTGGCCACATGTCTAACCATCTAGCTACTAGCCGATTGCCTAGAGAATAACAACTTTCACTTGGTTAGTCAAGTTAAATCAATAGATCCAGTTAGATTTGACTAGGGCTGGATGACTTGACTTGACTACTGTAAATTAGGTATTTAACGCCCAGACTCATATTGATGCACAGATATAAGCATTCTTGAGTCCAGGTTGTATCTTATGCATCTCACACCATTCTAAGTTTTTCAAGCACAATCAAGGTAAGCCTAGGTGTTTGTGAGATGCTCTGGCTGAAACTAGGGGATCATAATATCTAGGGTTTGAGCCTAGGTTAAGTCCATATTTTGAAAATCTAAGAAAAATTGGGATTTTGAAAACAAAGTTTTTCCTAGAATTTTTAAAACACAAGATGATTTTGAAAACACGTAACACATTTAAGAATAAAGGTAGGAAACTGATTTGAAAATCAAAATCTATTCTACCCAACACATTCCTATTTGCGCAAAGTTAAATAAATAAAACTGGTAATCATAAATAAGTAGAGTTTTCTAAAACTAGTACAACGAGAGTAGAAAATGAAGATGTCTGTGTAATATCCAAGATACATGATAGTGTCAAAAAGCAGGATCATCAGCTGGAGGATCGTCAGTTGGAGGTGTTGCAAGGGGCTGCTCGGGTGCAGGCTCAGGCTGTCCCTGGCGACGTATCTCACCCCGGAGAGAAGCGAATCCTGCAGCTATCTTGGGTCGTAGAGATCGGAGGAAGCGATGGCTGTCTAGCACAACCCGTCGTGTCTGAATGGACTGGATCTCGAGCCGAGCGAGTCTACCCTCGATGGAAAGTGGTGTCGTAGTCGAAGGTCCGACTGATGTGGAAGGCCCGACAGAGGTGGAAGGTGATGAATCTGCGAAAAACTCCTCTGCTAGGAAGTCGGGCCACTCCTCTCCCTCGCCCGGTGCATCCTCGGCCTCTGGAGCGATAGGAGCAACGCCTGGCTGTGACCGACCCTTCCAGGCCAGAATCCTCTCAGCGGTGACCTCTATACCGGCTAATCGAAGACTACGCTGCCCTAACTCATCGTATATGATAAGTGGGATGAGTGCCCCTATGGCCGTGTCTATCCTAGAGGTGGAGAAAATCTGAGTCAGGATATGACAGTAGGGCATATAGACTACTCCAGATGTGACTGTACTAGATGCATGTATAATGTTATGGAACATATGCAGTGCAATGTCTATATCTAGGCGCTGACTCAGGGCGTACAAA
Organism: Zingiber officinale; assembly: GCF_018446385.1. Classification (NCBI taxonomy): domain Eukaryota; kingdom Viridiplantae; phylum Streptophyta; class Magnoliopsida; order Zingiberales; family Zingiberaceae; genus Zingiber; species Zingiber officinale. The sequence continues at coordinate 7,071,005 of NC_055990.1, forward strand.
AAGAATGAGTGAGAGGATCACATCTTCGTGATGCCACAAGATGTGATCAGCAAAATGCATGCTGTCAGAACTCTATACATAATGTAGTCCTGAACTCTAAGAAGAGTCAACCTGAACTCAGTCAGTCCAAATGGCCTCTCCTCTCCAAAAAAGTGTGTGTAGATGGTGTCTAAGGTGATATGGGAATAGGGATCACCGAATGGTAGATCCCTACCTAGGTAGCATAGGAATGTACATATAGACTCCCTAAGCTCTAAACTCGTACGAATCAGGGAGGGGGTAAACTGGATGTCTGTTCCACCGACTCTGGTGGAATACGTATTATCATCAACCTTCTCGAGGTTGTGATAGAACTGTGCACATAAATCCTGGTTTACTATATTGTCGCAGTAAACTAGTTTCCCTAATTGATAGTAATCTATCATCTGGACTGCAGGGTGACAGAACTAGGTAAAAAATGTCCTACCTACATATCTAGGTTTAATTGACTCAAATGTAAACCTAGCAAAATCTACCCTATGCTTCTCTGAGGGGAACCTAGGATCCGTAGAAGGGGTCCTGGCCGGTGTATGATCAACATGTCTTCATTTTCTGATTTGTGCAATATATATATATATATGTTTAGGGGGGTTGAGGGAGTTTGGATGGGTTGAAGGCGCCTTAGGGGAAGAAATCACCGGTTTTAGAGAAGAAATCGTGGAGAAAAGCGATCTGTGAACGAACAGAAAGATTCTGTTTGTTTCTGAAATTTTGGATTGAAGGCGCCTTAGACGGTGCTTAAGGCGCCTTAAAGGGGCTGTTGGAGGCGCCTCAGAGAGCATCCGAGGCGCCTTTGATTAAGGCGGCGGGAGATTTCCCGCCGTGATTGAGGGCGCCTCCCTCGTGTGGGAGGCGCCTCCGCTGTGCGCCTACGTGTCCAATTTTTTTTATTTATAATTAATTAATTAACTTTTAGAGGATAAAAGTATTAAGTTAAGTTAATTAAAAAATATTAAGGTTAATTTAATTTCATGAAATATAAAAAATGTTTAAGCTAATTTAATTTAGTTAATTAAGTTAAAAACATTAATTAAATTGATTAAGTTGAGTTTATTAAATTTGGTAAACGTTCAGTTAATTAAATTGAGTTAATTAAATTTGAAAAAGTATTAAGGTTAAGTTAATTAAATTTGAAGACTAATTAAGTTGACTAAATTTGAAACTAAGTTGATTAATTTGAAAACTTAAGTTGATTGAGTTTGAAAATGAGGTTGATTAACTTTTTGAAAAATATTTTAAGTTAATTAAATTTGAAAAATAATTATGTTGATTAAATTTGAAAAATAATTAAGTTAATTTAATTTGAAAAAATAATTAAGTTAATTAATTTTGAAAAATATTTAAGTTAATTAATTTTTGAAAAAGTATTAATTTGATTTCAATTGGAAAGTTAATTAATTTTGAAAATGTTCTAAGTTAATTTGAAAATTATTTAAGTTAATTAATTTTTGAGAAATAATTACAAAAAAATTAATTTAATTGTGAATTTTGATTTAGTTCAATTTTGAAAATTAATTTAATTTCAAATTTTGATTTAATTTTGAATTTTAATTTGAATTTGAATTTTTATTTTTATTTTCAATTTCATTTAATTTAATTTTAGTTACGAATTTTTAATTTCGAATTTTGAATTTTAATTCGAATTTCGAATTTGAATTTCTTTTAATTTTTAGTCCTTAGTCATCTCACCCAATTTAAGTTTTCAATCAGGGAATCCTATAATATCGTGAGATGAATTAGGTTCAATTTTAGAGTTTGGTTTAACTTTGTGTTAGATTCAGGTTTAGCTTTGGGTTCAACAAATAGACATTCTTTAGATAAACTTCTGAGTTATGGTGAGTCACAAGGACATTATTAAAGTAATCATGCCTTCGAGGTTTTCCAAATAGTCCTACCCATTGAACTTAGTACAAAAGCTTGGTCTAACTGGTTAGGATCTATAAAGGGTAGCTTCGGTCAGTTCCACTTAGCCAAATGCACCAGGTCGAAGCCATATCTTCCTAGACATGCGATGACTAAGCTTCTCCAACGTACTATCATCCAATACTTCACCAGTACTATAAATCATGTTAACCCTAACCCTTTTTATTCTAACCTTAATTACCCTGCCGGGTAGTCTACTCTTGGTTACCCTTGTCGGGTGGATTAAATTTGGTGGTGCCAGCTATTCTGGAGCCTTCCCTTGGATTTTTAAGATTTTGTAAGAATTTAATTTCTAAATTTTATTTGAATTTTGAATTAATCTGAATTTTTAATTTGAATTTTAAATTGAATTTTAATTTTAATTTTAATTTTAATTTTAATTTTAAATTGAATTTTAATTTTAATTTGATTTTTTATTTAATTTGAATTTTAAATTGAATTTTAATTTTAATTTTAATTTTAATTTGATTTTTGATTTAACTTAATTTTAATCTAATTTAATTTTTATTATTTTTCTTCTAACTCCCCCTGGATCATAACCTCGGTATGGCCTATCGAGGTAATGTATTTGATCCCTAGGGACCCAATATTGACCAAGTCCAACTTGATTAATCAGGTTGTACTTGGGTACTCATGCTTAGACTAATTTTCTATTAGGCATGTTTACTAAGGATAGATAAGATCTATATTTTCTTTTGGTTTTATAACCTAGCTCAGTTTTGTTGTAAACGGCTCTCTGTGTCCCAAGAATTAGGTTAAGGTTAGAGAACCGTTCTAAAGTTTTCTCCAAATCCTTGACCTGAGTTTTCAGACTAAAATTTTCTTCCTCAAGTTTTTGAACTTGAGTTGAACTTCTAGTCTGAACTGAGTCAGGCAATGTCTTAGAGTTAGTCACTTCTTTAAGGACTGCTACTTCCTTTAGAAGTGACTTGACCCTAAGGTTTGATTTTTCTAATTTGCGTAATAAATAATTAACTAAATTATTTAACCGAGGAATACTTATAGCGGTGTCAGGCCCTTTGGAAATGGATACAGATCCGTGGCTTCGTTCGGACTCGGCTTCCGATTCGCTCTCGCTCTCGGATACAACGATTTAGTCCCGGACCATCAGTGCGAGGAGACTCGTCTGTTCGAGTTCGTCGTCGGTATCTTCTTCTGAGGCACTACAAGAAAAAAGCTAATAGACAACGCTTTTAAAGCGTTGTCTTTGTGCCTGAAAAAGTGTTGTTAAAGGCACTGTTGTTAAAAGTCTACTCAACGACAACACTTTTAAAGCGTTGTCGTTTGTACCAAAGACAACGCTTTTGTAACACTATTACAACGCTTTAAAAGCGTTGTTGTTTTTTTTACAAAGACAACACTTTTTACAACGCTTTAAAAGCGTTGCCGTTTTAAAGAAAAAAATTTAAAAAAACAATTATTTAAAAATCATTATTTTTATATTTACAAAACTATTATTTTTATTTTACCATGTCTAGCTTCGAATTTTACATATAATCAACTTAGCTGATGATTTCAAACTCATACCAAAATAATATAAATCTGACGTTGAAGTAATATTAGTATTTAATTACATGAGAAGCTAGTAAATATCAAAATTAACACTAATTCTGTTTCAAAGTAGATAGTGATATTCACATATAAAACAAAAGAGCACAAAAAATTTGTTTTGAACAGCTACAATCTATTTAGCCAACAAGCTGAATACTCAAGAAGTTGCTACTGAATACTAAATACTAAATACTGAAGAAGTAGCCAACAATCTGTTTACTCAAAACAGTACAGTAGTTACTGAATCCAGACGCTTAGTGTACTGATCAATTACTGAATCCAGACGCTCCTTAGTATACTGATCTCGATTGTCCTGTATCCACCTACAAAAGTAGCAATAATATGTTTCAAGTCCATACATGAGCATTACTGATGGCTCTCAAAAGAAACAAAACAATCATTGGAGACGAATGAATGAATACTGACATTAACCAATATTATACAAGGTTAAGAAATCAACATACCAATGACCTTACAGGAATTGTCCTGTTCTAGAAACAGCTCAAAGCCACATTCAAAACAGAAATGCCAAAAAGGCATCTGTTTCTCAAGAAGAAGCAAATTTAGTGAAAGGCAACTAGAATTGTTGAACTCTCTAATCCAAGACATAACAACATTTAACTCAAGATAGTTGTAGTACACCCTTCATCCGCAGTTTGATGATGCAGTTTAGCCCTATTTTACCATTTTTTTTTTCTTAATTTCATAATGTAAAAAATATAGTCAAATCACCTAATAAAAGCATGGTGTGTTATGGATCAAAACTATATATGCATACAACTATAGAATATAAAACATGGTTGAAGCACAATTATGGTAATTTTCTGAAGCCTTAGATTGGTGGGACTTAAAGGATGTTGATTGTTGATGCTACTCAATAGTTCAGACCTTTCCACCTACAGAAAACTAATCAACTGAAAAATACCCCATCAAATTTCTTTATAGTTTATTGGTCAGCATAGATCAGACTATATAAAAGAAAATGTAAGCAGGCATATAATGATATCTCCATACCCATGCCAATCTCTAGTGATCCCTCCTCCATGTCGACACCCTTCTTTTCGCCCATGCTTGAAACCTGACAAAGTTAAGAAGCAACAGCTCTTATCATAACATTTATTAAATGCAACCATGTATTTAGTATCATATCACACACTAATAGACGAAAATAAGTTTTGTTCTGAATTATAAAGAAAAATATAACAACAACACAGAATGAACCTTTGGCTTATGCAGTCAACTTATTATGATGACAAAAGAACGAAACGTTGAAAACTTTTTAACTCAACTGTCAGTTTCCTTCTCCATGAGTGTGTCATCAGTTTCCTTCTCCAATGTGCACCATTTGACATCTTCTGAGGGCCCTTATTGCGATCCATATCTGTTTCCATAGCCAAATCAACCTCTACAGATACATCAAAAGATTTCACGTTAGTAATAAAACATGGGCATGAAGAAAAGCATTCTGCAAAACCAATTCCAATATAGAAACTTAAACTTAATACGAACCAATCATGACAACCAATATTTTTGTAGAAAAGATTTGGATGATAGTCACTTAAGAATCAGGGGTTTTAATGTCTAAAAGCCATAAGGAAATATGATGATAACCGAATCTAGGATCTTCAGTATATACAATTAGATATCTATGCAGACAGGTAAGTTGTTCTTGCATCTTTGGATGTGCAGCTATGCAATTCATGGCTCATCATATAAAGCCAATGTTTTTACCTTTGCCCTGTAGTAGTGTTGTCCATTGTCAATAGTTTCTAAACTGAATTTATTGGGCAACATGTATAAAATAACAAAAGCGAGGGGAGAAAATGGAAGGAATTGAACTCTGGTTACTTCTTTGAAACTTAATGCCTAAAATAAGCAAACAAAATGCAACTCGGTAGTAAGAATAATGATCATCAAAGATAATTTTGAAACACTAGGATAACTATCAGTTATAGGTGTAGGATCCCGGTACTTACTGTATGCCGCATAGATGTGAGGAATGAATTTAGTACACTTCCATAATATTAGTGGAATACTAGACTAGCGTTATGATTATGCAATGAAATTAGAAATAATCAAATCCTCTGTCAACGGTTCCTATCTATAATGTTACTTCGTTACTTGAGATGCAGTTCAGAGTGTTCCTTCTTAATCAATTTTACCTGCCTCGATGAGGGCATCCCAAAGTTCCTCGGGCAATTATGCTCGACATCGATGGCCTGGAAGATTCGATAGAGCTCGAGCTCCTTGCCATCCATGTACCTACGGAACTCCTGGTATTCGACCCGCCCGTCGCGGTCGGAGTCGCAAACCTTAAGGAGATCCCTAGCGTACTTGTACTCAGCGGGGATGTTGAGACCGGACAGGCTAGTCTCGATCTGGTCATAATCGAGGTAGCCAAGCCCTGCCTTGTTGAAGAAGCCAAAGAGGCTCCGGATCCGGGCCTCCCGCTCCTCCTTGGTCTCGCGCAGCGCGAGCAGGAAGCGCTTCGATTCGCACCAAAACCCTAAGCTTTGCAAAGGAAGAGAAAGGGAAGGGAAGGGGAAAGGAACACAAACTAATATACTATGTGTGTACTTACCGCGCGGTCCTGACGGAGAGGAGTTCGGAGGAGGAGAGGTTCACGGGGAGGAGTTCGCCGGAGAGAGGTTTGTTGGAGAGGAGTTGGAAGGAGAGGGCGTGAGAGGAGGAGTTGGATGGAGAAGGTCGTGTGAGATGAGGAGTTGGGAGAAGGGTTGGGGATCAAAAACGATCGGAAGATAGGAGTTGGGAGAAGGGTTTGGATTTTCTACTCTTTACTTAGATCCAACGGTTTGTATTAATCAAGATTTAGATGTGAATATAACAATAGAAAATACTTTTTAAAAAACGTTGTCGTAGACACTAAAAAAAGGCTAATAGACAATGCTTTTTACGAAGCATTGTCTTTGACCCATAAAAATTACTAATAGACAACGGTTTTTAGAAAAGCATTATTTATTAATAAGAAAATAATGAAATAGACAACGCTTTTCACTAAAAGCGTTGTTAAAAAAAAAATAGACAACGCTTTTTATAAAAAGCGTTGTCGTTTAAGTGTTGTAGAACCGTAATTTTCTTGTAGTGAGGATTCGTCCCATGTCACCTTCAGCATCTTCTTTTTCCTCTGCTTCTTTGCATCCTTCTGATTTGGGCAGTTGGCCTTGATGTGCCCTTTCTGGTTGCACCCGTAGCAAGTTACCTCGAACTTGACTTTTGAGCTTGGTTGACTCTCCTTGGATTGGACTGCTTTCTTTAGGTCTCTCTTGTTGAAGCCCTTCTTCTTCTTGTAGAGCTTCTTCACAAGATTCACGAGTTCGGAGGTCAATTCGTCGTCTTCATCGTTTGAGTCGGGTTCGTCTTCTGACTCCGGTTCAGTTCTTCACCGTGATCTTGGTTCGCGTGTTCGACTGGTACCAGCAACCAAAGCAATACCATTCTTGGTTGGCTGTGTATTAATCTGTTCATGGAGTTCGAATTCAGAAAATAATTCATCTAGTCTAATGGAAGATAAGTCCTTGGAGACTTTGTAGGCATCTACCATTGATGCTCACAATGTACTCCTTGGAAAAACATTTAAAGCGTACCTTATAATATCCCGATTTTCGACTTTCTGCCCAATCGCATGGAGGGAGTTGAGAATGTCTTGTATGCGAGCATGGAGTTGACTTGCTGTCTCTCCTTCTTGCATCTTTAGATTATATAATTTATTAAATAACAAATCCCTCTTACTAACCTTGGTGTCGGAGGTGCCCTCGTGGAGTTCGATCAGCTTCTCCCATAGTTCTTTTGCGCTGGAGAACGGTCCAACTCTGTTGAGCTCTTCTTTGGTCAGGCCACATTGGAGGGTGTAGGTTGCTCTGGCATCGGCTTCCACTTTCTTGATTAGGGATGACTCCCATTTTTCGCAGGGTGTAGGCTTGCCATCTTCGTTGGTTGGAAGTTGTAGTCCAGTCTTGACGATCATCCATGTCTCGAACTGGATTTTGAGGAAGGTTTCCATTCGTCCCTTCCAGTACCCGAAGTCTTCTCCGGTGAAGAGCGGAGGATGAACAATGCTGAAACCCTCTTGTTGAATTATTGATAGTATGCAAAATTAAAGAAAAAAGAAACATCCCAAGACTAGGTTTTGGATTAGCAGTGTGGGAAATAAATTTAAGATTACGAGCTCGAGTGGTGTTGCACCAACTTCGAGCTAAAATCGATTTGAAAACAGGAATTAGAATGTAGCTATTAAGCTAGATTCTAATTGACTCCGTAAAACCGAAAACACCACGAAAAAAAATTGCATGATTGGTGGTTGCACCAAATCAACGCGGCCCCGCTCTGATACTAATTATTGGATTGAAAGCACTAGAGGGGGGGGTGAATAACACTCGTGGCTATTTCGTTCGTTTCGGAATCATAAAACTAATCGAGATAATAAACGCAGCGGAAAATAGAAAAGGAGACAAAGCCACACATAGAGACACGAGGAGTTTACTTGGTTCGGAGCCTTGAGCGACTCCTACTCCAAGGCCCACGCTCGTTGAGCATTTACTTTGGGCAACACTTATAATCTCGAAAATATATTACAAGCTAAGTACAGAGAAGAATAAGAGTAGATGCGGGGACAAGTGTGATTCATCCCATGTAACATTCAGACTCTTGCGTTTAGAGGACGTCGGTCTTTGAGACTTCTCCTTCTCCCTTTTCTTTAATTTTGGGTAGTCATCCTTGATGTGCCCTTCCTCATTGTAATTGTAGCATCGGACCGTCCTTCTATTGCGTTGATGTTTTCTTGACTGCGATATAAATTTATTAGTCTTAATAAACTTATTTAACTTGCTTACCAATAGCGCCACTTCAGTTTCATCGATTGACGCTTTAGAGTCGGGATCGTCCATCTCGGCTTGTAGGGTAACATTGAGATTTGACTTCTCCATTTGTTTAGGTTCTGCAATTCGAGATTCGTGAAGTTCGAAGGTAGAGAATAAATTTTCTAACGTACTTACCTCAAAGTCCTTAGAGATGTAGTATGCATTTACTAAGGACGCCCATTCTGGACTTCTTGGGAAGACAAAGTCCAAGCTAAGTCTGAAGGTTAAGTGCGGGGAGATGGGACACTATAAGAGTAGATGCCCCTTGCTCAAGAAGGTAAACCCTAAACCTATAAACGTTCATTTAGAATCTAATATGGATTGTAGGAAGGTGGGTGCCACAAAAAAATGACACATTATTTGTTTCACGTATGGCGAGCAAGGTCATTACTACACAAAATGCCCAAGGAAGGGGAAACTCAAAAGGAAGCAAATGAGGAAGTGGAAGAAGCCAGGTGGATGCTCAAGTCAAGGGGGAGCTCTAATGGTAAGTAGAAAAGTAAACCCTAACTTGAATTTCAATTCAAATCTTAATTCAAGCTCTAGGTTTATGTATGCTAGAAATAATGTAGATTATTTGCCCATGCATAATTTTGGATTTAAGTATAATGATAAGAATAAGGTTAACATGGTTAATAACCCTAGTAAATCATATACAAAAGTTAGACCTAACAAGAAGCAAACTACCAACCTAAGGAGAGGAGGGTAGTGAAAGATCTAGGCATTAATCCCAAGAAAGGGAGACACATGTCTAGAAAGGTGGATAGGTCTAGAAGTGTCCATGGTGGACAAGTTGATTCTAGGGTTAGAAATCTAGAATTGGAAAATCAAGCTTTAAAGGAAAAACTTGATAGATTAGAAAAATCCCTTAAGAGATTCAAATTGAATCTAAGGGGTTAGGTATAATGTTGTATAGTAAAGATGCAATGGTGATAGATCTAGTTTGGAATACCAGTCTTCATCAAACAAAGGTAAGGGGAAGTTACCCGTGGAGCACTTTTGTGGGTATGCCACAGTAAAATTCCCTAAGGCTAAAAGAAAGTCACATGCAATGATTGCAAGTGCAAATAGTTAGGGGGAATCCTATGAGGCTAGAGAAGAGTCAGATGTTGACATATGACTATAGAAAGGAGATGTTAAGAAATGACAAGGGAAATCTATTTAAGGACAAAGAGAGATCAACCAAAGATAAGTTAGACTCTAAGGTTGAGAAGAAGAAGAAGGTCAAATGGGTTGACTAATAATCATCCGAGGTGCACCGTTGTGACCTTGTTTTTTAGATGAGACACCTAAGGAGGTGGTTAAGGTAAGAGCTCTAGGAGGAGCTCAAAGAGTTCAATTGGTACCATTGTCAATGGATCTCAAGTGGACCTTGCTTGGGATTCTAAATGGGTTATGAAATGTGCCAAGGGGGGGGGGGGGGGGTTAGAGATGGACTTGAGTCTCCATCTAGTTGCTTGACACATATGAAGATGAGATACATGCATGAGAATATGAATGTAGTTCATATATATATATATATATATATATATATATATATATATATATATATATATATATATATATATATGGTTTAGTATGAGTAGATACATCAAGAGGGAGCTAAAATTAGGACTTTAGATCAAGCTTCAATTAAACCATTTAAATGGTTTTAGATTTTGTGTCAATCTTGGGATTCATAATGAATACATTTTTAAATATATTTTTCCCAAGTAGACAATGGTAAAATAGATCTCTCCATAAAATTTGAGAATTTTTTGAGATCTGTAGAATTTTTAGTGTATTTTTGAAATTGAGTTTAAAATGTAGTTTTGGGCTAAAAAATATAGTCGGCTGATATAGTTAACAGTCAACTGATAACACTATTCATCGAATACAGAATGATTCTTTGAGTTTGATTCGATGAGAGCAGTCGACTAGGGTCTAGGGTACTCGATTGATACAGTCTAAAATTATTTTTCAACAATAGAAAATGACTAAAAGAATGATATACATGTATGTAATTTTATAGGGGATTAATACATGATTATTAGAGGTTAAAGAGATCAATAATTGAAATATTGTTGGAGACCCTTTTGATGTATGGCAAAGGGGGGAAAGTTTAGATTTAAGTGGAAAACCTAAATACCTTTGCGGGAAATCCTAGCTCAAGGGGGAGCTTAGGTGAAAGGGGACCTTGGATTAGGTTCCATGATATATGCATGAGTAGATTGCATAGTTATTTGCATGTTATTGTATTATATGTTTCCCTAACTTAAACGGGTTATCAAACATAAAAAGAGAGAGATTGTTGGAGCAATCAGTGTGACTCTAGATTTTGATGTTTGGGCAAATGTTTAAGTTAGATTATTGTTGTATATAATATGCACTGGTGAGTGTGTAGGATATATTGGTGAGTGTGTAGAATACAGTTACAAGAAGGCAAAGTCCAAGTGTGATTCTGGCAAAGGTAAAGTCCAAGTGCGGAGTCTTAGTGGTGTAAGTTTAAGTGTGTAGTCTTGGTAATGTAAGTCCAAGTGTGACTTGGAAAGGTTGAAGTCCCAGAGCAAAGAGCTCTTGGTAATGGAAGACCCCAACAAAGGATAAGGTAAACAAAGGATAAGGTAAAAGGAAACTCTTAAAGGCAATGCGTGAAGGATGGGGAAGCATCTGAGGGACACAAGGCTGATGGAGGAGGCTAGAAGGCAAGGTCGAGGTTGTGCGGGCAAGGACGAGTGCATAAGAGATTGTACTCGGGGTAAAATCTTAAGTTTAGGATTTTACCAGTTGACTGGTAACTAGACTGGTTGACTGGAGTAGAGCATAGAATGTTTTTGTGCCCGACGACTGTAAAAATTAGTTTTTTGGTACTGTAGCCAGTCGACTGGTACACTACAACAATCGATTGGTAAAGTGTCATTGGCATAATCATGAATTTTGTTGAATGTCATTGGTTAGCACCAGTTGACTAGTTCAAGGATTAGTCAACTAGTAACGGTAAAATGAGCTTGCTGATTTGCCCAAGCTCTATATAATGGATCTTGGGGTAGCTGGCCTTGGTGACTAAATTAGAGGTGGTTAACCCCTAATTAGAGTCACTAGGATCTCGTGTCATCCTCGTGCTCTTGATCGAGTTGTGGTGAGGTTTCTCCATCGACAAGGACGTTTGAGCTAGCCGAGTTTGCTGGGGAATCATCTACCAACGAATAGGGATTGTCCACTTTACGAACAACCGTGGAGTAGGAACATCATCTCCAAACAACATTAAACGAACGTGTTTGGGTTTGTGTTTGTTTTTCTTATCATGTATTGTCTCCTAGGCTTAGCTCTCATTAGTACTTGTAGTTTGTTTTGTATTATGTTGCGCTAACAAGTATAGGAAGAGAACTTCATGGGTGATCAACTATTCACCCCACTCTAGTCGGGCATCAAGGTCCCAACAATTGCCTCCCCTAGGGTTTTTTCACTACCTAGCTTCTTCACTAGGGTCTAGCTTCACTCACTAGGAATTTCACTGTCTGGCTTCACTCACAGGAATTTCACCACTTAGCTTCACTCACTAGAGCTTAACTTCACTCAGTAGGACTTCCACTGCCTAGTTTCACTCGTCAGAATTTTTATCACCTAGCTTCACTCACTAGAGATTCCATCGTTGGAGGGGGGGTTCCCGATGCGGTGTGTGCTTAACATATTTCGCAAAACATGCAGCAGAAGAAAAAGATGATAATAAAATTATTTTATTACAAAACACATACCACATGCATGCAGAATACAATTACGTAGACATAATCATAAAATAAAACTTTTAAGAACAATGAATTTATTCTAAGCGTACCTTATGGATGATGTGAAGGAGAAAGGGCATCAACTTAGCAACATTCACGAACCTCACCTTTATTTGTATCCACCCTGAGATCTTTATCCGGTGAGCAACAAGGTTCACCTTCGATTGGTACTAGGCAAGCATGGAGGTGATGTGATCCTGAGAAGGAAAAAGAAGCGAGGAAGCTTGAGGAAGAAAAAATTCCTTTGGCTCTTGTGGTCGACGGCGACAAAGAGAGGGAGAGGAGAGAGGAGAGGAGAGGGGTTAGGTTTTCTAAAAATGTTAACTCTTGAATAATGAATTCACCTTTATTAATTTCTCCCTTCTATAGCAATATATAGTTTCTCTTGATGAGTTGGATTAGAATGCCCAAACCCTACACAAAATTCCTTAACCAAAATTTGGTCTATTAACCTCTTTGTTTGGTTCACAATCAAACCAAGTTAGTTTGGTTCACAACCAAACCAACTTGGTCTAAACAAAACCAATTTGGTTCATTACTAAACTAAATAGGGTCTAATCCTTCCATGAGATGTGGCTCATCCATACTTTTGTTCTAATAAAATATCTTTCATATTTGTCCTTCATCTGGTCCAATCAAATATTTATCTTTTGATCTGAAAATTAAATTCTTAAACATGTTTTACGTCTTTGAGATACTCGTAGTGCGTGTGACCCAATAAGCTTTTGATTTATCTTGGCCTTCTATAATTAACTATTTAATTATGGACCAATCATGAGTGACACCTAGTAGTATATCATGATCCCCAATTAATCAAAAAATTACAGTTGATTCCAGAACTAGTTTTGAGTAGCTCTATCTACTTGGTTCAAGACATGGTCTATGTGTTTGTTCCCATTATATTGACTATGTCACACCTAGCTTGAGTAATATTAACTCGTCCTATGGATTCAAATTGCTCCAACATGTGTCTAAGAGTCTCATACTCTTAACATGTGATACTTTGCAAAGACTTTGAGTAACAATCTTGACAAGTGGCCATAGGGTATATGTCTCCTCGCAAGGAGCAGTGAATCCTCTATGGGCTATCCAAACACCTTCGGACACTTTGACTTATACTCAATCATCTCGAATCCACATCTCCAAGGAGATACTTTAATTATGATGTCAAAGTATAAGCCTCTATGACCAAGGTAACTTGAATACCTCAAGTTGAAGGAAACTTACACTTGAGCTACAGTAAGTACTTCATAGATATACTCATATATGTAGAGAATCATATAAAGTCTTACAGTAGATCACTCAACTGAACTAGCTATCATAACTAGCATCCACGTTTAACTCTCAATATTCTAATGTCTTAAGCTAGTGAGTAATAGCTGCTTGATTAGATCAAGAAGTACAACTCGTGCTAGTCTTACAGAATTGATGATGCCAGAATATATCAATTCATTGACTAAGGAATGTTTCAATACTTTCATAATTATATATATAGAGATACTCACTAGTTGTAATTCAATCACAAGTTCTCTTATACTATAAATCGTATTACGGATATTCATTGAGTTTAAGACCATTCAAATACACAAACAATGTACACTCAACTAGTGAATCTTTATTTATCAAAATAAATAATACAAACCATAAGGCAATTGCTTTAGGACATCTCTCAAACATAACATCAACTACCTGGTTTCACTTATCAGGACTTCCCCTTGTCTAATCTCCAATTAGAACTAGTCACTCACTAGACTTCTCACCTGCCTAAATTACGATTAGGAGTTACCCTTGTCTAACCTCAAGTTAGGACTAGTCATTTAGTAGACTTCTCACATATCTAATCTCTAGTTAGAACTTACCCTTGCTAGTCATCTAGTCATGACTGGACTTCATCAAGTCCTGTTTCGATCCACCCTTGGTCTAACTGACCAGATTTAGGTACATTATCAAATATCAAAACCCTGAATGTTGATTGCACTAACAAAAATTGGATGGGAAATGTGGGAATTCATAGCTCGGATGACTCAAATGCAGTATCATTTTTACTCTCAAGAGACTCAGGACCCTCAGGACCATACTGATCAATAGATTCCCAGAGGTGTGTTGATCATTTCTTTTTCTTTTTTTTTTATTTATCATTTATGAAACATGCAAAATATATCTATTGATTTTCATATTGGATGCATGTCTAAGTATATTATATCTTTTCAAGAATATTACAGAACTATTCTATACATCATCATCAGCAGATATCCAAACTAGTATTCAGGTGTGAAATAGTTTTCATATTATTAAATTTAATATGTTAGTCATAATTCTAATGATGTATACTGTTTATTTCTTGTTTTATTAATAACCCATCATATTATATTTTTGGCAGGATTGAATATTACTAGCTAGTTTTGGATTGGATTGTCTTGCTAGGAGGTATTATATTTCATATTATTAGATTCAAATGTATTATACTTTATTTGAGATGTCTAGATATTTATTTGATTGTTGGATTAATTTGATAATTGATTTCTGGATTAACTCATCCCAACTTTGAAAACTATGCCATATCTTCCTTTTATTGTATTTTGGTCACTTAACTGTTTTTTTTGTTTTGATATATATATATATATATATATATATATATATATATATATATATATATATATTTATATATATATATATATATATATATGGGTGACCTTACATAACCCATCGTGCAGGATGACTCTCAAGTTAAGCTGATTCGGGGAGCTCGACAGAGATTTCTTGATTCAAATTGAGTTGGCTAGTATCCATTGAAATCAAGGTTATATATATATATATATATATATATATATATATATATATATATATAAATTCTATAGTTAAAGCGAGAATATTAAAATTGGAGTAAATTACGACAAAATTTAATGTTTTGTCGCTATCTTTTCATACGAAATTTAAAAAGTTATGATAATTAGCAATGGATATTTAAAATTTTATTTCTCATTAGCGATGAAATATTAAAATCTATCGCTATTGTTTGTATATGAAATTTAAAAATGTTACAATAACTAGAGATAATCATTTATTTATTCGTCTCTAATTAGTGACAATTTTTAATTATAATTAAATTGATCGTCGCTAATTATAGAGTTGAATTTTAATATTCGTCTCTATAATTAGCGAAGAGATTAATAAATTGACATCTCTTATAATGTAGTGACGGACTATATAATTCCGTTATAAAATTAGAGACGGATTATTTAATCACGTTGCTAAATATAAAGACGGAATTTAATTTTGTCTCTAAATAGTGACAAATTATTTAATTCCATCGCTAATTGATGTCAACGACGATAATAATCAGTCGCTAATCAGTTGCTATATTCAATTAGTCATTGATTAGAGACGGATAATTTTGGTGCTAAAGTTTTTTTTTTAGTGATCTAGGCTACATTAAAGCTAGTCATCCATATAAATTAAGTTTCCGAGTTCTTTATTTATCAAAGTTTGACTATGCAATACTAGAATAATGTGCTCAAATTAGATTTCCATGGGTGGGTCAAAATTACAAATTAATATCATTCAATACAACTCCGGTCATATGACCTACCGCTCCTTAATAACAATTAAAGCCCTCAATCACTTACATTTGGAACAAATTTAAAACATAAGGCTTTCCCAATAAATTCTAAGGTCTTCACCAACTAAAGAGTCTCTGAAATGGAATGGATGAGACAGCAATATTCTTTAATTAATCTTGGGACAAAATTTTATTAATGGAATGGATAGAAAACTAAGAGACCTCAAACTACCATTCATTGTTCAATATTAGAACTAAGAAGGGAAGTATATGTGCTACCTAACGTTAACCAATCATCTCTCTCTTTGTTTTCTCTCTCTCTAGCCTCATTGCATTAGATTACTGAGATATTACTGAATTTCAGTATGGTTACGATCTGGATCCATGAATGATTCTACAGAACAACATAGGGCAGTTCAAATTTCCGTAGTGTGGGATCCCGAATAAGAATTTCTTATATGCAATTTTATCCTATTTTACATGAGACTAATTTTGTGATTCGAATATGTGATCTTCATATCACATAATGTTAGTAATTTTATCAATACGCCAAGACTTATTCTGCAGAGCAACAACCAGAGCGAAATGGGAAACCAGAATGCTCAACACGGGAAAAAAGTGCCACAGAATCAGTTTTCCAATGCGAAACAGGTTCACTGATCCACCAGAGAAGAGAATTAAACTAGAAGACTTGTTTAGAATCTGAATATATATATAGCTAGGTCAAAATCATTTTTCAAGCTAGAAAATTGAATGAACTTCTCAAGTAATCTGTAAGTAACCTAGAAAAAAGTAATATACAGTCTCTTCAAATTATTCTCCAAGAGGCATGTGTATCTGTAGAACACTTGACAGGCAGGCCTCAAGTAGTCACTTTAATTTCTTTTACTGACTTGGGGCCAGATTCTAATCTACCTGACTTCCAAGATATTCACGCATTTCCCTTTCCAAAGAAGCTTATGCATCAAGCAAGACAATTTCTCAAAGCTGATCGTGCACCACACGTAACCCTAACAATTTGCAATTTGCGATTCGCCCGCCCAGCACTTCCGTCAATTCATCTCTAGACCAATACGGAGGAGATAAATTACTATTGGCTACTAGTCCTTAGTGCATGTGGCCAAGGCATGGGGGAGGATATATACTCAGACATGTCGAGTTTCGACCCTAAGACCTCATATGGTAATACTCCATGCTTCAACCACCGTACCACCCCGAGAGGAATAACAATTTACAATTCATGCACTATGTAATAAAAGACTATGAACAATTCTGATCAAGGATCAATCCATTATGATCTTTTAAATTTTAAAGATTTATCCCCATAATGTAGCACAGTTGGTCGACGTATGATATCTCTAACGTAATTGTCAGAGGTTGATTCCCAGGAACTAACGATCTGTCGTCACCCCACCATGCACCTAACACCTGTGTATATGCATTTACCTCCCTCCATACTCATAGAGCCGACACTAGGAGAGTCGCTAGGGTAGTAAATCTACATTTTTTTGAAATTTTAAAGATTTACATTTGTTACGAAGAATCTGTAACTGTTATCCAAAAAGTACCATTTAGGTTCTTTTCGGAACCTCTGAATATATTCTTTACTATTTTTAGTAACTTTTATTTTTATAGTATTTATGGTATTTTTACTATTTACGGGTTAGGATTGTCAATATAAGGATCCTTTTTTGATAATTTTTTTTGTTATGAATTTTTTTTCTAATAGAATTTCTTTCCTTCCTTTTTTTACAAGATAAAAATTTAGGTTTATCTATTAGGATTTCTTTCCTTTTAAGTTTTAGGGTCTAAAGTCTACATAAATAATTTTAGGTGGTGTTTGGTTTAGGACTTTGAGAATGAGGGAATAAATTTATTCCCAAACTTTGTGTTTAGTTGATGGGAATGAAATTAAAATTTTAGCATGAAACTCAAAAACTTGAATATTGATGAAACTCACATCCTCCCTTAGGTTTTAATGGAATGAGAATGAGAATTAAGTTTGGGATAAAAATACCCTTAATATATTTGTTCGATTTTTTTTAATTTCACTTTCTCTCTTCTTATTCTCTCTCATCATACCTTCTCTCTCAATCTCCCCCATCAAAAACTCTCTCGCTTTATTTTCTCTCCCATCATACTTTCTTTCTTATCATACTTTCTCTCCCATCACACTCTCTTTCCTCATTTTTTCTCATCACACATTCTCTCTTATTATACTTTCTTTCTTATCAATTCCTCTAATTACACTTTCTCTCTTTTTATTCTATTCCATCACACTTTCTCTCTCGTCATGCTCTCTCCCATCACAGTTTCTTTTCTCATTTTTTTTCTCATCACACATTCTCTCATCACGCTTTCTCTCTCATGATAGAGCTATCATTATATTTTTTTCTCACATCTAATTTTTTCTCTTATTTTTCTCTAAGGGTAAAAAAGAAAATTTTAGTTTATTCTAATAAAAAATATTCAACTGACCAAACATTATTTTTAAGAGTAATATTCATGCTCATACCCATTTTCATTCCATAATACTATAATTCTCATTGCTATTTTGATTCCTAAGAAAGAACCAAACGTTAGTTGTTTGATAATCCATCCTCTATTAACAAAATTTTAATTTTTTTTTGACAAATGATGAGTTTCTCTTTATTTATTTTGAATTATCTTTCTCTCTTTTCCTCAATTTCTCATTCTCGATAGCCCGCATAATTACTATCCTGTCTGAAATTCCAACCAAGAACTCACTAAAAAATGATAATTAACCAAGCTGGCTAACGTTGAGTCTGAGTAATCGGTCCAGTCCTATAGAAATTTTCACTGGTCATTAAGATAAATGAAGAAAAAAAATGATTAACCAAGCTGGGTAACGTCGAGCCTGAGGTGATCGGCTCGGTCTCACGGAAGTTTCCCACCGGCCACCAGGATAAATCGGGAAGTACTCGTAGTGGGCAACCCAAGAGTCTAACATCTTTTAATTACGTACCTTATTTGAAAGAAAATTTTTTACAAATTTATTATAACTGAGAAGCACTCATGATGGATGAACTCAAAACTCCAAATCATGAGAATCTTAGAGATAATTGAATATCGTCACTACTGCACTTTAGTCCCTGCACCATAACTTACCACCAAAATCTTATATATAGATGTTTAATTAAGGTGACATACACACAACAATTGATTACTTGCAATGGGTAGCCTTTCTCAATTATTTCTTCATCCAACTGCCACTAGCAACTACTCCTTTGCATGCGCCTTGGCAGCCAAATGGCCTTCTTTAATTAGACGACGACGACGACTTCAACGTTCAGCACTGATTGCATGCGAATCAAGCGATGAGCATGAGCTCACGCTCGACCGCCGCGACGTGCTCGTCGGCCTCTGCGGAGCTGCTGCTGCCGCCTCCGGCGGCCTTGGGATCGACAGCAATCCAGCCGCCCTCGCCAGACCGATCCAGGCGCCGGACTTCTCGAAGTGCGGCCCTGCCGTTCTTCCCCCCGGCGCCACTCCCGTCGACTGCTGCCCTTCCTACTCCAAGGCCATCAAAGACTTCAATCTCCCGCGGCGGTCGTCGCCCCTCCGCGTCCGCCCCGCCGCCCACCTTGTCGATGCTGATTACCTGGCTAGGTACACCAAGGCCGTTGAGCTGATGAAGGCGTTGCCGGCGGACGACCCTCGCAACTTCACTCAGCAGGCCAACGTCCACTGCGCCTACTGCGACGGAGCCTACGACCAGATTGAATTCCCCGACCTGGAGATCCAAGTCCATAATTCGTGGCTCTTCTTCCCCTGGCACCGCTTCTACCTCCACTTCCACGAGAGGATCCTCGGAAAACTCATCGGCGACGATACCTTCGCCCTTCCCTTCTGGAATTGGGATGCCCCCGGCGGCATGAGGATGCCCTCCATCTACACCGACCCGTCGTCGCCGCTCTACGACAGTTTCCGCGGCGCCCGGCATCAGCCGCCCGCCCTCGTCGACCTCGACTTCAACGGCACCGAGCCGGATTTCTCCTACGCGCGGCAAGTCGACCACAACCTCAAGATCATGTACCGCCAAGTGATCTCTGGCGGCAAGACGCCGTTTCTGTTCCTGGGTTCGGCTTACCGCGCCGGCGACGAGCCCAACCCCGGCGCCGGCTCTCTGGAGAACATCCCGCACAATACGGTTCATACCTGGACCGGCGACTCGACTCAGCCGAACAGAGAGGACATGGGAAACTTCTACTCGGCGGCGCGCGACCCCATCTTCTTCGCACACCACGCCAACGTCGACCGCATGTGGTACTTGTGGAAGAAGGTAGGCGGACGGCGCCTCGACTTCGACGACAACGACTGGCTCGACGCCACCTTCCTCTTCTACGATGAGAACGCCGAGTTGGTCCGCGTCACGATCAAGGACAGCCTTGAACCCGAGTGGCTGCGCTACACGTACCAGGACGTGGAAATCCCATGGCTGAGAACACCGCCGACGCCGGCGAAGAAAGCGTCAGCTTCGCCGAGAAATCTGGAGAGATCCAGCAGTACTGCTACCGCGGAGGCGGGGCGGTTCCCGGTGGTGCTGAAAGCGCCGGTGAGCTTCGCGGTGAGGAGGCCGAAGGTATCGAGGAGTGGGAAGGAGAAGGAGGAGGAGGAGGAGGTGCTAATCGTGGAGGGCATCGAGTACGAACGCGACAACTTCATCAAGTTCGACGTGCTCGTGAACGCGACGGAGGGGGTGAGCCCCGGCGAGAGCGAGTTCGCCGGCAGCTTCGTGAACGTGCCGCACGAGCACAAGCACAGCAAGAAGGAGAAGAAAGTGAGGACTAGGCTTCGCGTGGGGATCACTGACCTGCTGGAAGACATCGGCGCGGAGGAGGACGAGAGCGTGCTGGTGACGATCGTGCCGAGGGCGGGAAAGGGGAAGGTTTCGGTGGGTGGCATCGCCATTGACTTCTCAAAGTGAATGAAAGCGACGACGACCGTCAAGAATCACAATAAATAAGGACGATTCATCGGCTACGGATCTAATCAAATATGCTGATAAAATTGTTGGATTTCTTAGGATTAGTACAAAATCTAATAATTAGCGAGTTATAGACAATTCAGATTAAAAAACAAGTAGATGTTGAAAATATTAGTGACGTAAATTTATTTTCGTCTTTAAATATAGCCTAAAATTAGATTTTAAAAATATACACGGCGTTAGATGATTAAAAAGAATGAGAAAAATGAGATGAATATAATGTAAAATTGAAAAGATGAGGTGAAACGTAAAGCGAAAATTTTATATAGATTAGGTCATAGTCTTTGTGAGTATATATATTGCAATTATTAGATACACTAAAGTATTTTGAAATAAAGATCAAATTTTTGTTCCAAATTACATATATAAGACCAAATCTATATATGTTCTTAAAATTGTAAAAAAAAACACAAATCAAAAGTAATATCTCATTTTTTAATTTTAAAATATTTGTGTCTATCTAACAATTTTGACTAAAAGTATTAGATTAACCAAAACATTTTAAAATCTAAAAATAAGATCATATATCCCTAGAAGTGTAAGGAATTCAAATTTGGTCTTATCCTTTTTCATTTCAAAATATTTTGATTCGTTTAGTAATTTTTGTTGAAGAAAACAATGTTTTTGTGTGCTCAAATTCGACTATACTATTTTGATGTGTTTCACATGTTAGTTAGAGCCCTAGAGTCAATCATTTGATGATTGTATGGACTCATGTATATCATATTCTTGTATATTAATAAAGGTATTTGTTTGGTTATTATACTTATTTATATTAGTGCCAAATAGACTAAGTATAATAGCGTCCTTGAGTAGAAGGTTCATACCTATATCAATCGATTAGTTGAATCGATAGTGAGATGATATAGGGAACACTACTCTAAATCATTCCTAGTCGAGTATTAGCATTCAGGGACAATGTTAATACAATAAGACTAGCATGTAGGTCAGCTCGATGACTTGATCTCACAAGTCATGGATATAGAGATATCAAGCTGACACATGAGTATGCATTAGAGAATGTATACTGAATGACCCGCCATGAGAAAGTATCATGGATCGTTATATGAGTGTCATATACTTTCTCATGTGGCTATTAGTATGACTATTAGTCCTTAGACCTGAAGTCACCATGGATCCCTACATAAGGAGTTATGTACTTTGGTTTCGTCAAACGTCATTCGTAACTGGGTGGACTATAAAGGCGATTACTGGGTATATAACGAATTATGTAGAGGGATGTGAGTGATGTAGATGGGATCTATCCCTCCCATATGACGGGAGCGACATCGGTATTCTTGATAGAGCGAGACCACTAAGTGCATGGCCATGCCCAAATGAGTCAACATTAGATGTTGAGCTCATTTGATCGAGTGAGTCTACTTGGAGTTCAAGATTTAGATTGATTAGAGGATGACACGGTCTATGCCTCACATTGATCAATCTAGATGTCTAGGATAGAAGGACACTTGTCATTATTTTGTGAGTAGTCACAATTGGTAGTCACAAAGTGATGTCGGATCTCGACATTCTTGTAACTTGGGTAGTAATGATGTGTTGCTAGATACCGCTCATTACTTATGCTCCTAAATGGGTTTAGGGCATTGCCAACGTTACAAGAACCTATAGGGTCACACACTTAGGACAATTAGATAGAGATTAGGTTCATATGATGAACGAAGAGGATTAGATTCATTTGATGAATCGAATTGGATTAAGAGTAATCCTAATTGGGCTAACTTGAGTTCGACTCAAGTTGATTCATGTATTTAATGAGTCTAATTTAGATTATGACTTATTAAATCAATTTAATTTAATGAATTAGATTCATTATATTAAGTTGGCTCGAATCAAATGGTTGGATTAGATCAACCATGGTAGAGATTGGGTCAAGTTTGACTTGACTAGAGAAGGAAGACCAAAGGTCAATTTTGACTTGACCTTTTGCCACCTCATTGGTGAGTTGGCATTAGGTGGACCAATAATGATGTTCCACATCATCATTAGTGCCACCTCATGGAAGTTACAAAGTCATTCTCTTTAATGATTTCATATTAATTGCAATTAATGCAATTAATTTGTGGGTTTCTTGAGAGTGGCCGGCCACTTTGTGTGGGTGGGTGAATTCATTTTCCCATTCAAGTGGTGTAACTCCTTCTTCTTCCTTGTGTTCTTCCTCTCAAGCTCTCCCTCTCCCTCTCCTCCTCCCTTGGCCGAACCACATAGGTGCTAGCACACCTTGGTTTTTGGTCATCTCCATCTAGTGTGTCCGTGTGGATACTTCTAGAGGACCGACACTTGACGGTCTTGAGATCCGACATCATTTGGACGAGCGGGACTCGCGTGGGGCGCGCATCAAAGGTATAATCTTAACTT
Source organism: Zingiber officinale (assembly GCF_018446385.1). Lineage (NCBI taxonomy): Eukaryota > Viridiplantae > Streptophyta > Magnoliopsida > Zingiberales > Zingiberaceae > Zingiber > Zingiber officinale. Next base: position 7,094,102 of record NC_055990.1, read on the forward strand.
TAGTGTAGATCTAAAGTTTTACAAACTCGTACAAGAAAAGGTTTTTCGAAAAAGTTTTGTTTACGAATCTTTGCACGGATCTACGGCTTTGGGTTACTCGGAATTTTCGCGACGCGAAAAAGTGGTTTTCGCGGCCTGAAGAACCCAACATCACAATGGGATGATGTATGTATTAAATGTGCAAGGACTTAATATTGTTTCATGGCCGAGCTTAATTGTTAACTTGGAGTGGTTGAGTTGATTTTTTTTACTTGATGGCTGGCTTAGTGATCTGGAATAATGAGATGAACTCACATGCATGGAGGATTAGATGACATGAAACGAGCTTGAGGATCTTGATATTTAAATGGCTTGACGACCTAAATTAAAACGACATGTATTCTAGGGCATTGAGTATGGAGTTGCAAACTCAATGGCAAGTGTTAGTCAGACTACGTAGAGTTAGCTTGAGTTTAGTCCATTCAATGACTTGGTGACCTAGATAGAGGATATTGAAGACTTGGAGCATGAGAGATTTTGATTGTAAATGTAATCTTTGAATTTGTCTTTAGCATTAGACAAAATCATTAAAGATGACGTGTGATGATTAGGTAAAAGTAAGTTGCCTAATGATTTGGTGTGACACCTTCAACCAAGGGACTGCGGACTGCTTGTCCTAAGTTGTTCTTTGCTAACTTAGCTTGGTGACTTTATATAAATCTTTATATATTTTTTAAAGTAATTCATATATCTAATCGATTAATTTTGAAGATGATACTCCATAAAATTTTTTATCAATCACTAAGATTAATCAGAAAGTATAAAGACCTATTCAAATGATCATCAATTTTAAGTTCACTTATCATTGGAGGAAAAAATCTCTTGCAGTGTACCGATTTGAATCATAATCCCTTAATTATTTATTGAAAGGCTTAATGATTGCACCATTACCCCGAGCTATATATATCTTTTATAAGTCTAAGATTTAAGCTAAGTGAAGGAGAGATCGTGGGTTTAATCACCTAATCGTTAAAGTCAACTACAACATGTCAATCAACTACAGAGTTGATTGAATATAAGGGTTAGGCGAACAAATAATTATATTTGAGTAATAATTGATCGGATAAGATATGATTCTAAGCAATTGGAGACTTGTGTAGAGTTATAAATAAATTCATGAAGGATGCGGTGATAAGAAAGGGTTCATCTTGGGAAAGGTATTTATCATAATGGAGATTAAAGTTAAAGGCGGTCAACATTTTCTATCATAGGCCAAGCGGGCAAGAGGTTCGCCGAACTGATATATAAAAGACTCAATCTGACATCATCACTAGCTCGACCACTAACTGAGCTAAGACGCTCAAGACAAGAATGAACGACTATCCCTCTCAGCCTTACATCAATGACCAGATAAGCAGAGTAGAGTTATGACCGAGCGAACCACATGCGGACAATGCTACTACAGCCGAGCGACTATCCTGTTCGGTCTAGACACATGCAACAACCAGATAGTGGAAGTATCGACCGAGCGGCTATCCCGCTCGGCTAAATAGTAGATTCATTAGCCAGACAACAGATACTTCAGCTAAGCGACCACCCCGCTCAGCCCCACAACGAAGGACACTGGGACAGGGAACTCTCAGCCGAGCGCCCATCCCGTTCGGCTGAGCAACATACACCAAGGGATATCCTTCAACATGCCGCCGATGGGCGGCATAGTCAGACAGAAGATCTTACGGTGGAAACTTCCACTGTCACTTCAGAGATATGTTCGGCTCGTTAAAGTACTATGTTAGGGACACTTTACTGACATGACTATTCACGGAAGGTTTGGGACAGTGTGCCCGCTTTAAGAAGCGTGCACACACGTTACAGGAGCCCTATATAAAGGGAGGCTAGGCATTGGCGGAGGTATATTTTTCTCGCGATCTCTATAGTTGCGCTATAGTTTTCTTTGCTCCTTGCCTCGCCGGAAACTTACTTGAACGTTGGAGGGTCATCTCCGAGATCCCTTTCCTGGCTCGGCACTGACGTTGTTTGTGTTGCAGGCAAGCGCGGAGTCCTTCGGAGGTCAGCAGGAGCACCACGTCCCCAGCATCCACTTTCTCAACTTTCGGACAGAATCAACGAATAAGTTTAATATTTGACTTGGTAAGAGCTTATTAAATGAACAAGCATGAATACCTTATTTAACTAAATGAATAAACTTGAATACATATGTGTTCAGCTTGTTAACGTTTGTGAACAATGTTTGTGAATAATGTTTGTGAACAACGTTTGTGAACAATGTTTGTGAACAATGTTTGTAAACAATATTTATAAAAAATATTTGTGAACAATGTTCGTAAATAATATTTATGAACAATGTTTATTAATAAAACTTTTATCAACTTACTAAATAAATAAAGAAACTTTCAAATGAAAAAAATAAATTTATATTATCAAGCTTAATAATTAATAAAATAAATTTAAAATATAAAAATTTTAAATAATAAAAAAACTTGATTGAAATTTCAATAACATTTAAACGAATCATATTTAAGTCAAGCTCAAGTTCTTAAAAAAGAAATTAAGCCAACAATCATTTTAACAGTTTAGTTTATTTTAGACTTGACTCGATTATCTTATCAACCAAGTTTAAATACTATAAAACTTAGTTCGGCTTGACTTGTTACAACCCTAGGCTTGGTAATCAACTAATGATGAAATCCCATGAACTAGCAATATAGCTATTAGTTTTCAACTATACATTAAGTGAATTTGAGGACTTTTAAGTTGACTAGATGTGAACAAAAGGGAGTCGTAGGGAAACATATTATATTATCTGTAAGTGAGATTTGAAAAAAGAAAAGAAAAAAAGAATGCACAAAAATTCTATTCTTAAGTGATAAGTGCTCAAAGGTCTCCAAGAGCATGAAACCTTCAACTTAAATTCTTCTTGAATTTTATATTTCATTGTATTTGATAGTGGAGAGTTTATTATACATAACCCAAGGTGAGTGCAAGAGCTTTCCTCCTTTGCCTTTGTAAAGGGATGGTATTAGTGAATTTGAAGCGGGGATGAACCTAAGTATTGTAGTGTTGGTTGCTACTCGGAAAATCCAATGGCTCCACTGTACAAAAATTTTATACGTGATCTGAACCTTTCTTAGCTACCATGTGTTCTTTTAAGTTAAACTTGTATCTCCTGCGGAACTTAACACGTTTGATTCCAAATTTAACTTATATGTTCTTTTAGGTTTAGATTTGGATCTCCTGCGAAACTTAACACGTTTGATCCAAATCACCTAGGTTAATATTCAATTAAATATTAGCTTCCAAAATTGACTTCCAGTACTGCATGACGAGGCACTTGGCCTTCTTGGATATGGGAGCAACCACCACCTACTAGACAAAGCCTTTTAAGGAAAGTTAATATTTAATTTCCTTATATAACTCTAGGTTAACCAAAAGGGACAATCAATTCACAAGGAAAAAAGAAAAAGAACACAATATCGAAATTAAATTCGAAAAACAAGAATCGGATGCCTCTTGTATTTGATATTTATACAAAGAAAAATTAACTAGTATGATGCGGAAATTAAATACTAGTTATACCTCTTCCTTGTATGCTAAAAACCTCGAGATCTTCTGCCGTATCCCTCGCCTCCTCTTAAACGTCGTGTGGGCGACGATCCTCCAAGACGAACATCACCCGGAAAGCTTCTCCTCCTTCTCTAGAATTCGGCCACCACCACAACAAAGGAGCAAAAGAGAACAAAGGAAAGAGAGGGAGAGGGGCCGGCCACTTGATGATCTCCAACAACACAATATCAATTGTTATGTTTTTCAAGGTCTCCCCTTCCCCCCTTTTTATATTAGTTTCTCAACGAAAAATTATGGAAAGAGTTTTATAAAAAATTAGACTCATTCCTATTTCCTTTTAATTTTTTCTTTTTCTTTCCTTTTAATTAATCAATCCTAGATTAATTTATTAATTAAACAACTATTTGTTGATGTTTAATTATTTGACCGGCCCCTTGCTTGGGCACCAACCAAGGTGGCCGGCCACTTATTAAAAGGGAAAGAAAGAAAAAATTTTTATAAAATTTAAAAGAAGAAAACTTCTAATAAAATTTTATAAACTCTCTTTTTTTTAATGTGGATATTAAAAGGAAAGTTTTAAAATTTAAAACCAAGTTTTAAAATTTAAAACATCTCTAATAATATTTCTTTTTAAAAGAAAGTTTTATAAATTTTACAACTCTCTTATAAAACCTTGTGGCCTAATTTAAATTAGGAAAATTTTATAAATTTTTAAAATCTCTCTTTTTACAAATTGTAAATATCTGAGGAAATTTAAAAATTCAAAAATAACCTTCCTAATTTAAATATTGCGGTCAGCCCCCTTGCCCAAGGCAAGGGCCGACCACTTCTAGAGAATATGTGGTCGGTCATTGCTTGGTCACCAAGCAATGAACCGGCCCCTTCTTGGACACCAAGATAGGCTTTTCTTTGGATGGACTTGAGGCTTTATTGAGGCTACAACAGGGACCTAGAGGAGAAATTAGTTTTGGCCTTCCGATGAGCTTGAGTATCCCATGCTCGCCCCGAATACACAACTCAAGTTCATCGATAATACTCATTCCACTAGAGAGTTATTATCGCACTACCGCACCAATCTTAAATTACATTATGGGCTCATTCTTATCATGAGTGTATTAGTCTCCCTGTGTTTAAGATTACGAATGTCCACTAATTAAGTGAGTTACTGACAACTCATTTAATTAATATCTAGCTCCAAGAGTAGTACCACCCAACTTTATTGTCATGTTGGACTAGGTCCACCTGCAGGGTTTAACATGGCAATCCTTATGAGCTCCTCTTGGGGACATTCTCAACCTAGATAACTAGGACACAGATTTCTTCTATAATCAACAACACATACTATAAGTAATATCATTTCCCAACTTATCGGGCATATTGATTTATCGAGCTAAACCTCACCCTTTGATAAGTCAAAGAAATAAATATTAAATATACATGCTTGTTATTATATTATGATTAAGATCACACACTTCCATAATAACTAAGGTTTAGTTCTTTTATTAAGTCAGTACAAAAAGAACTTACCTAAATGATCCTACTCAATACACTTAAAGTGTGTTAGTGTAATTTATTAGTCAAGATAAACTAATACTTAATTACACTACGTCTATTCTGATGGTTTGTTCCTTTCCATCTTAGTCGTGAGCAACTGTTTATAATTTATAGAGAACCGACAACATGAACTTCTAAGTGTGACTCCACACTCCATGTTATCTACTATATAAATTAATTGAACAATTACATTTAACAAATAAATATAAACATTTGACCAATGTGATTCTTTATTTCAAAATAAATGTGTACAAAAGCTAAACTTTTAAGTATACACTCCAACAATCTCCCACTTATACTAAAAGTCTAAGCTGCCATATCTGTTGTCATACATCTGATTCCCATCCCCTCCACATGTCGATCAAAAGCTTTCGCCGGAAGGGCCTTAGTGAAAGGATCTACCAGGTTATCTGTTGATGCTATCTTGGCGACGACAACTTCTCCTCGCTTGACGATGTCTCGTACCAGGTGGTACTTGCGCTCTATATGTTACTTGCCTTATGGGCTCATGGTTCCTTCGAGTTTGCAAATGCTCCACTATTATCACAATAAATTGTGACGATCTTGGACAAACCAGGAATCACATCTAAGTTCATTAGAAAGTTCCTGAGCCATACATCTTCTTTGGCTGCCTCAGAGGCTGCCACATACTCAGCTTCCATGGTTGAGTCTGAGACGCATTTCTGCTTAACACTCCTCCATGCAATGGCTCCACCTCCTAAAGTAAACATATTTCTGCTTCCATGATTGGAAGTCCGAATCCGTGTAACCCACAGGGAGTAAATCGTCTGCTTGGTAAACTAGCATATATTCTCTAGTCCTTCTCAGGTACTTTAATATATACTTTACTACAGTCCAATGTTCTTGCCCAGGGTTACTTTTATATCTGCTAACCATGCCCACGGCAAAACAGATATCAGGTCTCGTACACAACATTGCATACATAAGGGTTCCTACAGCCGAAGCATAAGGAACTACCTTCATGTCCTCAATCTCCTTTGATGTTTTTGGAGACATCTCTTTAGATAAGGCTACTCCATGCCTAAAAGGTAAGAAACCTTTCTTGAATTTTTGCATGCTAAAACGAGCAAGGATTGTATCTATATATAAAGCTTGGGATAGACACAACATTCTTTTCTTGTGATCCCTTATAACTTTGATCTCAAGGATGTGTGCACATTCTCCTAAGTCCTTCATATCAAATTGTTTGAACAACCATACCCTTACGTCTGATAATACCTTGACATTGTTGCCAATTAACAAAATATCATCTACGTATAGTACAAGAAATACCACCATATTTCCGTTACACTTCTTGTATACACAAGACTCATCCGGACACTGAATAAATCCATATGACTGGATTACTTCATTAAATCGGATGTTCCAAGATCTTGAAGCTTGCTTCAGTCCATAAATGGACCGATTAAGCTTGCACACTAGATGCTCTTTGCCCTTTTCAATGAACCCTTCTGGTTGCTTCATATGGATGTTTTCTTCAAGACTTCCATTAAGGAAAGCTGTCTTGACATCCATTTGTCAAATCTCATAATCCATATGAGCGGCAATGGATAAGAGTATCCGGATAGATTTAAGCATAGCTACCGGCGAAAAGGTCTCCTCATAATTGATTCCCTCTTTCTGAATGTACCCCTTCGCAACAAGCCTTGCTTTGAAGGTTTCTACCTTCCCATCTGTCCCTCTTTCCTTTTATAGATCCACTTGCATCCAATGGCTTTTACACCATCAGGTGGTTCTACAAGCTCCCAGACTTTATTAGAATACATAGATTCTATTTCGGAATTCATTGCCTTTTGCCAAGATACTGCATCTATATCTTGGAGTGCTTCATCATATGTTCGGGGATCTGGTTCATGTTTGCCTGGGATCAAGTCCGAAGACTCACCCAAAAACATGAATCTCTCGGGCTGCCTTACAACCCTCCCAATACGACGAGGCACCGTCTGTGGTTGTGTATCATGTGTGACACGTGTTGCAGTCTCTTGTGGTACTTCATCTTGTACTGTTGGTACTGAAGTAGACGTGTCCTCTCTAAGTTCTTCTAGAACAATTTTACTACTGGGCTTGTGATCCATTATATAATTTTTTTCTAAAAACTGGGCATTGGTGCTAACAATGACCTTCTGGTCTTTAGGACTATAAAATAAACCGCCTTTTGTTCCTTTGGGATACCCCACAAACATACGAACTTCTGTACGAGATTCTAATTTATCAGCATCTTGTTTCAGCACATGTGTTGGACTACCCCAAATCCGAATATGTCTTAGACTGGGCTTCCGCCCATTCCATAATTCTGTGGGAGTAGAAGATACTGATTTAGAAGGTACTAAGTTCAGAATGTGCGCTGCTGTTTCCAGAGCGTATCCCCAAAACGAATTTGGTAATTCTGAATAACTCATCATCGATCTAACCATCTCCATAAGAGTCCTATTCCTTCGTTCTGCCACACCATTCTGTTGGGGTGTACCATGTGCGGATAATTAGGATTGAATCTTGGCCTCTAATAAGTAATTCCTAAACTCTCCTAAGAGGTATTTGCCACCACGATCAGACCGTAGTGTCTTGATACTTTTACCTAGACGTTTCTCCACATCAGCCTTGTACTCTTTGAACTTATCAAAACACTCAGACTTGCGGCGCATTAGGTAAATGTATCCATATCTTGAATAATCGTCTATAAAAGAGATAAAATATTCAAAGCCACCTCTAGCCTGGATAGACATAGGACCACACAAATCAGAATGAACTAATTCTAACGCTTCTTTGGCTCTATACCCCTTGGACTTAAAAGGTCTCTTGGTCATCTTACCTTCCAAGCAGGATTCACACGTTGGAAAGTTTTCCAACTCTAATGGACCCAAGAGTCCATCGGCTACAAGCCTTTGAATCCTACTTAAGTTAATATGACCAAGCCTTAGATGCCAAAGATGTATTTGGTTCATTTCCGAAGGTTCTTTTCTCTTATTAGAGTTAGAAGATGTGTTATTAATTTTCATATTTTGCTTTGTGGGAGAAATTAGATTTAAAGTATATAAATTGCCAACCAATGCACCAGAACAGATAATCACTTTGTTTCTCTTTATAACCACATTGTTACTAAAGGAAACTGAATATCCATCCAAATACAGTTTAGAAACTGAAATTAAATTCTTTCTAAAACTGGGTACATAAAGACAATTCCTTAAAACCAATTTCCTATTCCTATCAAATGATAAGTAGACGTCTCCCACTGCAACAGCCGCCACCTTAGTAGCATTGCCCATGTAGACAGTTGTCTCTCTATCAAATAGTCGCCGGGTTTCCTGGAACCCCTGCAAAGAATTGCAGACATGATCAGTGGCTCCCGTATCTACACACTAGGTGTTGGTAGATAACACCGCTAAACATGTTTCAACTACTAGAGTATGAGATATACCTTTATTGTTCTATTTCCTACGAGGACAGTCCGTCTTCCAATGTCCAGTCTACTTACAAATAAAGCACTTGCCTTTCGGCTTCTTTATTCTAGCTTTTTGTCCTGCACCTTGAGGTTTATTCACCTTCTTTGCTGAGCCATTTTGTTTCTTCTTCTTCTTGCCTTTCGGCTTAGAAGTAGAACCATTTTCAGCATAGTGAATTTGAGAATGTTGACGAAACAACCCTTCGGCTGCCTGAAGTTCTGTTAGAAGTTCCGCCAATGAATACATCCTTTTATTCATATTATAGTTCAGGCGAAAATGCTGAAAACTTCTGGGCAGCGTTTGAAGGATGATATCGACCTGGGTTTCCCCATCAATTTCTCCTCCAAGAACTTGTATTTCGTTTAAGTAAGCCATCATCTTGAGAATATGATCCCTCACGGGAGTCTCCTCAGTCATGGTGGTTGTCATCAGTTTTCTCATTGCCTCTTGCCTAGCAGCTCGATTCTGATGTCCGAAGAGTTCATTGAGATTGTTCATTATATCATAGACTATTGGTAAGTCCTGATGCTGATGTTGCAATACATTTGACATCGAAGCCAAGATGTAACACCGCGCCATCTCATCAGCTTTTACCCATTTACTATGATGCTAAATCTCCTCTAGGGTAGATTCATTGCTAGGTGTTTCTGGGCATTCCTCTGACAGTACAAACTTATAGCCCTCAGCAGTTAAAACAATGTCTAGGTTTCTTTTCCAATCTATATAGTTGGGACCAGTAAGTCTGTTTTCTTTTAGAATAATGGCCAGTGGGTTGAAAGTCATCCTAAGAATCACAAAATAAATTTTGGTCAGAACTCTAAATTTAGAATAATATTGATTCCTCAAACAATGCTATTTTAAATTAACCAACACCTTAAAATACCGTGAATTTTGTATGCCACGATAGTGTGGGCATATACAAATTCAACAATTGTAAAAAGAGGGTATATCCCATTAATTTTATTATCTTGTCAACTTAACTTTTTGACAAATAAAATTAATAGTTGGTTTCCTTCGGTCATACAAATAATAGCAGTGACTCCGATGGGGAGGATACTATTAGACGTGCCTAAGTGTATACCATTACTTGACACTAAGTCCATTAATAAGATTGTGCCCCTTCCGATGGGGAAGATCACATGCTCTTAATTAATTTCCTATAGTCATCCGAAATGGAAGTTTGGTCTAGTGATCCGCAAACAAACTCATCCGATATGGAGGAAGGCACTCAGAGCCAACGTGCAAGTTTGTTTGCATCACTTACAAACCAGTAATGGAGACCGTAGAATTCACTAAAATAAATTCATCTCCCACTTAGTTATTTAAAGTGAGGAATTTTGATGATGCTAGCCTACTAAACATGTACACTAACATTCACACACAGCACAATACAAAAGCAATAAATAGAAAAACTAATTTTCAACTATTATGGCTTTTATCTATTGTTGTCCTCCGTGTGTTGTCATCCCTAGCTGCTGCCATCTTTGGCCACCGCCACCGGGTCTAGTTATCGCATCCATCTTGCTTCTTGTTCTGCTGCGCCACTCTGATCCTCAAAAGGTTCCACGCCTTGCAAGATTCGATCCGCGACATAAATAGAATTTTACATTTTTCGATCCTATATTTCTCGAAGGAATGTACATGTAAACTAGATCGAACGTAAAATAAAATTTACATCCATCGATCCTATATTCCATAAAAGGAATGTACATGTATCTAGATCAAAAAATAAAATCCTAATAAAACTAAATACAGCTCCTTCTGTATTTTATAATACAATCATGCGCACATAATAAATGCCCTTGACATGTCCAAGGGTCCAATCACACACATAATTGTTGATACAGTCTGACCTGGATGTTGTTTTGCTGTTGACACTGATTTAAGTTTGTATCAGATAATTAACTCAGATTAATTACTAATCCAGGTTGACTAGGTTGACCTGAGTGAAGCTAGGTGCAAGTCCTGGTGAGTGAAGCCAGGTGAAAACCCTAGTGAGTGAAGCTAGGTGCAAGTCCTGGTGAGTGAAGCCAGGTGAAAACCCTAGTGAGTGAAGCTAGGTGCAAGTCCTGGTGAGTGAAGCCGGGCAAGGGAAAATCCAGATGGATCAAGGGTGATCGGACATCTGGTGTTGAAAAGTCCAAGAAGGAAACTTGGCATGCGGAGTCAGAGAGGGTCGTTCTCTGGAACGGATGAAGTCGGAGAGGGCTAGGGAGCTCATTTCTCCGGACTAGGTCAGAGGGCTCGACCGGATCGTCGGATCGGACCGATCGGCTTTATACCTGATCGGCCGCCGATCGAGGGTATCGATGGCGAACTTTCGATTTGCGGTCGCACGATCGAAATCGATCGAGCCTCCACTTGATCGGTCCGAGACCGATCGTAGTAGCGTTGGGAAGAACGCTATCCGATCGGTCTCGGGACCGATCAGATTAGTACCTGATCGGTCCGCAGACCGATTAGTAAAATCACATGGATCGGTCTGGGGACCGATTAGATTAGTTCCTGATCGGTCCGCAGACCGATCAGCGATGATCCAGAAAGCGTGGATCGGTCTGCAGACCGATCCACAATATTGTTTGTTTTGCATGTACTTTTTCTGATTGCCGTATTTGTCTTCACCATCTGTTTTTAACCATCTGCTGTGAGTCTTTTGAGCTTGCAGGTTGCAGGTCACATTCTCATGGTTAATTTCAAATTGAGCTTCATTAAGAGAAGAAGACAAGTGCTCTTTACACTGTGATTTGCTACAACAGATGCATTTGAGGCATCAACGTTCACTGGGTTTCTGATTGCGATTGGGCTGCGATCTGCTTGACTCCTAGGGATTGGTTCGAGCTCAGAAGACGCCAGTGATGACTGTGATATCATTGGTGTGATTTGCGCAGTTTTGACCAGATCTGTGACAGCAGAGATCAGATTTGAGAAGCAGTAAAAACAGCGAGAGGGGAACAAGAACAAAGACAACGAAGAAAGCTTGAAAGAAAAGTCTGTGCTGTTGTGCGAAGTTCTTGAGCTCTCGGGTGAACTGCGATCTCTGTTTTCTGCTACTGATACTCGCGTGGTTGTAAGAATTTCCATTCTCCTTTGCCACCGAGTTTCTGTAAGTCTCGTGCTTTAATTTAGATCTTTCTTGAGACTCTGTTGAGAGGTTGCTCCACCGAGAAGGAGACATCTTTAGCCGGAAGTTATCCGGGGTGCGATCTACCGAAGATCAAGGAGTCGTCCACCTTACGGACACGCCGAGGAGTAGGGGCAAGTTATCCCCGAACCTCGTATATCTTTGTGTCTGCTGTGTGTGTGTTTTTCTTCCTTCGTTTTAGTTTTCCACTTCCGCTGTGCTAACTAGTTTTTGTGTAGAACTCTCTGTCTAAGTTTTTTAAGGGGCTATTCACCCCCCTCTAGCCATCTAAGATCCCAACAATAATAACTATAAGTCATAATAGTTGGATCCTGCATCCACAAAGTTAGCACATCCTACTATTAACCTGCCTAAATTATGTATGACATGTGCATAATTAAACTAATACCAAATACACAGAGGCAAAACCCTAGCTCTGATACCAATTATTGGTTGCTACTTGGAAAACCCAATGGCTCCACTGTACAAAAATTTTGTACGTGATCTGAACCTTTCCTAGCTACCATGTGTTCTTTTAAGTTAAACTTGTATCTCCTGCGGAACTTAACACGTTTGATTCCAAGTTTAACTTATATGTTCTTTTAGGTTTAGATTTGGATCTCCTGCGGAACTTAACACGTTTGATCCAAATCACCTAGGTTAATATTCAATTAAATATTAGTTTTCAAAATTGGCTTCCAGTACTGCATGGCGAGGCACTTGGCCTTCTTGGATATGGGAGCAACCACCATCGACTAAACAAAGCCTTTTAAAGAAAGTTAATATTTAATTTCCTTATATAACTCTAGGTTAACCAAAAGGAACAATCAATTCACAAGGAAAAAAGAAAAAGAACACAACATCGAAATTAAATTCGAAAAACAAGAATCGGATGCCTCTTATATTTGGTATTTATACAAAGAAAAATTAACTAGTATGATGCGGAAATTAAATACTAGTTATACCTCTTCCTTGTATGCTAAAAACCTCGAGATCTTCTGTCGCATCCCTCGCCTCCTCTTAGACGTCGTGTGGGCGACGATCCTCCAAGATGAACACCACCCAGAAAGCTTCTCCTCCTTCTCTAGAATTCGGCCACCACCACCACAAAGGAGCAAAAGAGAGCAAAGGGAAGAGAGGGAGAGGCGTCGGCCACTTGATGATCTCCAACAACACAATATCAATTGTTATGTTTTTCAAGGCCTCCCCTTCCCCCCTTTTATATTAGTTTCCCAACGGAAAATTATGGAAAGAGTTTTATAAAAAATTAGACTCATTCCTATTTCCTTTTAATTTTTTCTTTTTCTTTTCTTTTAATTAATCAATCCTAGATTGATTTATTAATTAAACAACTATTTGTTGATGTTTAATTATTTGACCGGCCCCTTGCTTGGGCACCAAGCAAGGTGGCCGGCCACTTATTAAAAGGGAAAGAAAGAAAATTTTTTTATAAAATTTAAAAGAAGAAAACTTCTAATAAAATTTTACAAACTCTTTTTTTTTAATGTGGATATTAAAAGGAAAAATTTAAAATTTAAAACCAAGTTTTAAAATTTAAAACATCTCTAATAATATTTCTTTTTAAAAGAAAGTTTTATAAATTTTACAACTCTCTTATAAAACCTTGTGACCTAATTAAATTAGGAAAATTTTATAAATTTTTAAAATCTCTCTTTTTACAAATTGTAAATATATGTGGAAATTTAAAAATTCAAAAACAACCTTCCTAATTTAAATATTGCGGTCGGCCCCCTTGCCCAAGGCAAGGGCCGACCACTTCTAGAGAATATGTGGCCGGCCATTGCTTGGTCACCAAGCAATGAACCGGCCCCTTCTTGGACACCAAGATAGGCTTTTCTTTGGATGGACTTGAGGCTTTATTGAGGCTACAACAGGGACCTAGAGGAGAAATTGGTTTTGGCCTTCCGATGAGCTTGAGTATCCCGTGCTCGCCCCGAACACACAACTCAAGTTCATCGATAATAACTCATTCCACTAGAGAGTTATTACCGCACTACCGCACCAATCCCAAATTACATTATGGGCTCCTTCTTATCATGAGTGTGTTAGTCTCCCTGTGTTTAAGATTACGAATGTCCACTAATTAAGTGAGTTAATGACAACTCATTTAATTAATATCTAGATCCAAGAGTAGTACCACCCAACTATATTGTCATGTTGGACTAGGTCCACCTGCAGGGTTTAACATGGCAATCCTTATGAGCTCCTCTTGGGGGCATTCTCAACCTAGATAACTAGGACACAGATTTCTTCTATAATCAACAACACATACTATAAGTAATATCATTTCCCAACTTATTGGGCATATTGATTTATCGAGCTAAACCTCACCCTTTGATAAGTCAAAGAAATAAATATTAAATATACATGCTTGTTATTATATTATGATTAAGAGCACACACTTCCATAATAACTAAGGTTTAGTTCTTTTATTAAGTCAGTACAAAAAGAACTTACCTAAATGATCCTACTCAATACACTTAAAGTGTGTCAGTATAATTTATTAGTCAAGATAAACTAATACTTAATTACACTACGTCTATTCTGATGGTTTGTTCCTTTCCATCTTAGTCGTGAGCAACTGTTTATAATTTATAGAGAACCGACAACATGATCTTCTAAGTGTGACTCCACACTCCATGTTATCTACTATATAAATTAATTGAACAATTACATTTAACAAATAAATGTAAATATTTGACCAATGTGATTCTTTATTTCAAAATAAATGTGTACAAAAGCTAAACTTTTAAGTATGCACTCCAACATGTAGGTCATGGATTAGAAGGTCCGTGAACCATGCTATAAATTGGTATATCCAGGTCCCCTTGTGTCTTCCTTTGAATCATTGAAGATGTTTGTTGTGACCCATGTGGATTGGCATAAGTTGGTATATGCATAAGTAGTTGCTCTAATAAATTTTAGGATTAATTCTTTGCGGGTATAAAATACCTCATTTGGTGTCTGACCTCCCCATATAAAATGCTATTGCATTAGGATAAATGCCCTATATAATTTTTCCTCTTTCAGAGAGTGTGGAACTATCTTGAGGGTCCGTTAATATGATGACTTCACATTTTCCTCCAATTTATGATCTCGTTGTGAATCAAAGGTAAGAACAAATCATTTGGCCAACCAATAAAATTAAGGTTTACCAGGATGAGATGATGCAATCTAAATCTTTGCATACTCAAACGTTTCTTCTGAGTTTCCTCAAGAAAATTGTAGGACTTCATGGTGTGTCGTGCGAGATCAAGTCAACATCTCAAATTTCAAAACTATTCAAGATATTATTCCACCATGCAACCTTAAAAAGATCGAAGGACATTTTATAGATGTTCCACAGATGTTTTCATGCATTGGAAGGTTCATTTCCAATTTATTGAGAAAAATACGACCTTTCTCCAAATTGAAGGAGAAAGATGCACCTTTCAAATGGGACAAAAGTTGCCAAAAAGGTTTTTGAAAGTGTAAAGACCGAACTCCTACATCCTCCCATCATTACCTTAATCATCATAGCAAAAGTATTGCATTGTATATAATGACCTTTGATGCCTCCCTGGCATCACTTATCACCTAGAAGAATGAGAGAATAAGAAGAATACATATTTTATATATAATATCAATATTTTAAGAGATACATCATGACTTCTCAAGAATGGATATATCACTATCATATCATTAGGAATACATGAGTAACCAATTTTTAAACATGTCATCCCATGATTGTCTCAGCAAAATGTTTCTAGATTCATACTAACCGTCATCATGTCATGCTTATAGAAACAATTAATCCTTATGGGCTTTGCAATAAGCTTGTTGTGTTTTGATTAATTTCACACCAATATCATTTAAAATTGTATTTCTTATATATTAGGGATAGTCTAACTCTTGTGATGTTAATGACAACACGTAATATGCCATGTATCATCTATCAATAAAGAATAGATACTGATATCCTTACAAAGTATGAAAGTCATTAATGACATGTGATATGCTTTGGAATCTCTGTCCGGGACGTCAACCACACGGGAAGAGAGCCGTATTGTATGAGAAGTCAATCCACTTGGGCCAACTAAAAGTCAATTCGCCGGGGCCAATCGTCTGAGAGTGCACCTGGCCAGACACACGCCTGAGCATCCACGTGCACAGGTATACACAGAGGTAAAATGACTCGGCAGCCCATCACTTTAGGAACTTTCTCATTTGAAAATATTATGACAAAGGATGAATCAATTCATCTTAAGACCAATATGAAAAAGATAAATCATGAATAATTATTAATTTTTAGAATAATGGCTAGCACATAAGGAAAGTATTTAACTCGACTCTATCACATTCTCATTTTGGAATATTTCCAAAATAAACACATAGGATTCGAACTGTGCAAACATTCTCATTCAGGAACATTTCAAAAACAAACGTGTAGAGCTTAAATCGTGCACTCACTTTGAGAACATTCTCATTTAGGAACATCCCAAAAAGAACACATGAGATTTTAATCATGTGATAAAAAGATGAAATCGCTCGCCCCCAGCGCTCCCGCCGCACCCGACCCCATGACCATCACGAGGGATATAAATCACGACATCCGAGAGGACAAATTATGATGGGATGAGTTGCACAGGGCCCAAGGACACGGGATTTTAATCATGCACTTACTTTAGAAATATCTCTGTTTAAAAAAATCATCGGAAAGATCACATAAGCCTTCAACCTAGCTTATCTTGTGAACATTCCCGATTCAACCTAGCTTATCTTGTGAGCATTCCCGACCGAGAACATCCTTCAATAAGTACACTATAAAGCATCAACAATTGGGAAGTTCCTCAACATGCCATGCTCGGGCCATGGGAATATCCTGATCAGGAATATCCCTACCGAGTTGACCCTTTTGATCTCTAAACACTATAAAGCATCAACAATTGGGAAGTTCCTCAACATGCCATGCTTGGGCCATGGGAATATCCTGATCAGGAATATCCCTACCGAGTTGGACCCTTTTGATCTATAAATCCGATCATTTCTAATACTGGCTGGGGTTGCCAACAACTGGGTTCTCTCGAGATGATCTAATGGTTAGCACATGAGGTGTTATCATCATGAGCTCTGGGGTTCGAATCTCGGCAAAGTCGAGATAAATGTCTCCCTTATGTGCTAGTCACTATTCCAAAGGCTAGTAGCTGTCCGTGATTTACCTCCTCCGTGCTGGCCCTGGAACGGGTTGACAGGGGCGCTGGGGACGAGCGTATTCGTCTTTTGCCATCATGGGATTGCTAGCAACTGCCACAACCAAGATCAAATGAAGCAAATGTGACTCTTGGTGACTTTCGCGTAATGCCAGGTGTACAACGTTGACACCATGCACCCTTGCTAGACCAGCAGGCAAATTCAACTCCACTCCTACCCATGCTTTTGATAGCTGTAGATGGACGTGGCAACCCACGTGAATATCGAGTGATGTGGTAATGATGAGGGGCCCCACCCTGTAGAGGATAGCGGCCACGATGGAGATCAAAGTCAAGGCGGTCAACGCACAGATAGCATCGACTGGTCGGGCGAGCATGCCCTAACCAGGGGCAGAAGATCCCGATCTGATCCCGCCTTCGACACAGGGAGGTCAAATTGTTAGAGTGTATACTAAAAGCCTAGCTTTTTGTAAACATTTATTTTGAAATAAAAGAATCACATTGGTTGAATGTCTACATTTATGCTAAGTGTAGTTGTTCAATTAATTTATATTGTAGGTAACATAGTGTGTGGTGTCACACACAGAAGATCATGTTATCAGTTCTTTATAAATTATAAATAGATGCTCACGACTAAGATGGATAGGAATAAACCATTGGAATAGTCGTAGTGTAATTTGGTATTAGTTTATCTTGACTATAAAATTACACTAGTACACTCTGAGTGTATTGAGCAGGACCATTTAAGGTAGTTTCTTTTTGTACTGACTGCATAAAAGAACAAGACATTTGTTATTATGGAAGTGTGTGCTCTTAATCCTGATATAATAACAAGCACATATATTTAGTATTTATTTCTTTAATTTATCAAAGGGTGCGATTTAGCTCGATAAATCAATAGGCCGATAAGTTGGGAAATAATATTACTTATAGGGTGTGTTTGGTTCGGGGTTATTCTTGATAATCTTGGTTATCCATCCAAGGTTATCAACAAAAATCTTGTTTGGTTTAGGTATTCGATGATTCCCGAGTAATGTTCCATGTCTAACACGTCAGCAAAAGGGTCATGCAGTCCGGAATCGGAAAACCTCAGAAAACTAAGGTTTTTCTTGATTCCGGAGTTAATGAATTTTGTTTACCAAAAATACCCTCCGATAAGAAAAAACATGAAAAAAAGAGAAAAAATATCAAAAAAATATTAAAAAATAAAAAAAATGTTTAGAAAATTTTAAAATTTTAAATTTTAAAAATTTTTTAAAATAAATAATTTAAAAAAATAAAAAAAATAAAAAATAAAAAATAAAAATTTTAAAAATAAAAAATTTTAAACAATTTTAAAAACTTTAAAAATTAAAAAAAAAAAATAAAAAATTTAAAAATAAAATAAATAAATAAAAATTAAAATTTAAAAAATGTAAAAAGATAAAAAATATAAATATAAATAATATAAAAAAATATAAAAACATTAAAAAAATAAAAAAACACATAAAAAAGTAAAAAAATATACCGGAAAAAGAAAAGTAAAAAACATTAAAAAAAATAAATAAACAAATAATAATAATAATAATAATAATATTATTATTATTATTATTATTATTATTATTATGTATAGTTGGTTTTGTAACTGAGGGTAATACGGTAAAATATTAAACTAGGATATTCATTAAAACCTTCAAACAAACAAGTTTTTGTTGCATTACCTAGGTTGAACCAAACAACATTTGGTTATATTTTATTCCCCATAACCTTGGTTATGTGATTACTTGGTAATCACATAACCAAGGTTATACATGATGACTTGAACCAAATGCACACATAGTGTGTGTTGTTGATTATAGAAGGAAACTGTGTCCTAGAAATCTAGGTTGATGCCTCCAAGAGGAGCTCATAAGGATTGTCATGTAAACCATGCAGGTGGACTTAGTCCGAATGACAATAAGGTTGAGTAGTACTACTCTTGGAGCTAGATATTAATTAAGTGAGTTGTCAGTAACTCATTTAATTAGTAGATATTCTATATCTTAAAGACAGAGAGATTAACACACTCATGATAAGAAGGAGCCCAAAATGTAATTTGGGATTGATGCGGTAGTTCAATAATAGCTCTTTAGTAGTATGAGTTATTATTGATGAACTTGAGTTGGGTGTTCGGGGCGAACATGGGAAGCTCAAGTTCATCGGGAGGCCATAACCAATTCCTCCTCTCGGTCCCTATTGTAGTCTCTTATATATAGCCTTATATCCACCCAAAGCCTAGCCTCTTAGCCCATGCTAGGGGTCAGCCCCTATCCTTGCTTGGAGCCCAAGCAAGGGGTCGGCCAAGCCAAGCTTGGTGCTTGAGCTAGGGCCGACCAAGCCTTGCTTGGTACCTAAGCAAGGGGCTGGCCAAGTGTGAAAAGGGAAGAAGGATTTTATTAAAAATAAAATTTTGATAAATTTTTTTCTTTTATGTTTTCATCCACATGGTTTTAAAAGAGAGTTTTAAATTTTAAAATCTTTCCTTTTATAGATTTTCTACAAAGGATTAAAAAAGAGATTAGATATCTTTCCTTATTTGTAGTTATCTATAATGTGAAAGAAAGATTTTAATTTTTTGATAAAACTTTTCTTTTTGTAACCATGATATAAAAGGAGTTTTATTTTTATCTCTTATCTTTTATAGATATCCATAAAATAATTTAAAAGAGAGAGATTTTAATTTATAAAACATTCCTTTTATAGTCAACCACAAAAGGGATTTATAAAAGAGAGATTTTATTTTTTTGTTTAAAATCTTTCCTTTTTTGGTTTTACAAGAGGTGGCCGACCAATATAGAGTAATTAAAGGAAGTTTTATTTTCGTTATAAAACTTTCCTTTTTTGGATTCACCAAGGAATATAAAAGAGGAGGAGAGAGTGCCTTCATGAGACACACAACCTATTCGATTGTTCCTCTCCTCCATCCTTAGTGGTCGGCCCTACCTCTTCTCTTTCTCTTCTTCATTGTGGCCGGCGACATCTTCCTTTGTGGAACACTTGGTGGTCGGTAGCTTGGAGGTGAAGAAGTAGAGGAAGGAGACATTGTTTTCTAGCATCCCTTGGAGCATTGTGGTGGTGGCCGAAACTTGGAAGCAAGGAAGGCTTTGGTGGTTTTCTTCTTGGTAAATCGCCGCCCACACGACGTCCAAGAAAATAAGAGGAATACAATAGAAGATCAAGAGTTGTTGTTTACAAAAAAAGGTATAACTAGTAGTATTATTCCGCATCATACTAGTTTTCTTTGTATGATTTTTGAAATACCAAACACAAGAGGCTTATGATTCTAGGTTTCGAATTTACGATTCGATTTTGTGTTTCTTTTGTTTTTCGATCTTATGATTCGATTGTTTTTAATGGTTAAACCTAGGGTTACTATAAGGAGATTAAATATTGAATTTCGTTGAAAGGCTTTGTCTAGGAAGTGGTGGATGCTCCCATAACCAAGAAGACCTAGTGTCTCGCCATGTTTAACCTAGAAGCCGATCTCTGAAATAAATATTTAATCGAATTTGTAACATGGGTGGATTTGGATAAAAAATGTTAAGTATCGTTTGCGATCCAAGTCTAAACCACTAAGAACATATAACTTGAATTTGAAATCAATAATGTTAAGTTCTGTTTGTGATTCCAAATTTAATTTCTAAATAACACAATAGGTTATTAGGAAAGGTTCAGAACTTGTACAAAATTTTTGTACAGGGGAATCGGTACAATATTCCGAGTAGCAACTAACACAAATGACCGACGCCTAATGGAGTATCAGACGTTGGACGGAAGAAGAAATGGTGTGCAGGAGCTGGGCCAAACAGCTACCCTGCTTGGCCAGGCAGCGGGACTCGACAAGCAGAGTGGATCTTCGGTCGAGCGGACGTGACACAAGCACAGTAAAATTCCAGCCGAGCGGACGTGACACAAGTACAGTGCAGTTCTGACCGAGCGGACGTGACACAAACATAGTGGAGCCCCGACTGAGCAGAGGGACACAGGAACAGTGAAGCTCCAGCCGAGCGGCCAACCCGCTCGACCTAGAAGCATACTCTCTAGCATTCATCGGCATCCTTTTGAGAGTTAGTGCCGCCTACACTAGGCATGGACAACCAGAAGATTGTACGGCGAAAACTTCCACTGTCACTTCAGAGATATGCTCGACCCGTTAAGGTACTATGTCAGGGACACTTTACTGATAAGTCTTTTTAGAGAAAATTTTGGGAAGTTTGCTCACCTTGGGGAGTGTGCTCGCGCGCTACAGGAGCTCTATATAAAGGGGGAGTCTAAGCATCGGCGGAGGTACGCAATATGTGATAGACACTGTTCTCGCTATTGTTCATTCTTGTTTCTCCGCCTATTCTTGTTTCTCCGCCTTCTACTTCATTGTCTACTTCATCGTCGATGACTGATTGAGCGTTGGAGGGTCATCACCGGAGACCTCTTCCCTGACTCGACACTAACGTAATCTATATTACAGATTGAAACAGAATTTATAAGTGATCAATAAAAAGATCATATCTTTAACTTTTCATCTCATCAACTTTCGAATAGGATCAACGAAATTTGACAATATAAAAAGGCGAGTGGTGTGGATTGGAAGTAAGCTATTCTCTCCACGAAACATAAGCTCTTCAGTATTGTGCCATGTCATTTTCTTCTCTCTCAACCAAGCATTGACTTACCGTGGGAGGGATTACGCCCACTGACGAGTGTTGACGTGTGGCCGCTCAAGTGTAGAAAAGCATGAGCTCTATCATATTGGGACCAATGGAAAGACTGAGGTCGAGCAGTGGAATGATGCTAACCGACATCAACATGATAGATAAATTAACTTACATGCATCATGGCACTTGGAGCTACCACTAACCCACAATAAATATGAATAATTAAGTCACAAATACATAAGTTAATAATTCTAAATCAACTCAACCTAGTTTAACATGGTTAACACATGCTTAATGTTTAGAATGGGTTATCAGAAGCTCAACCTTATTTTGATTTACCAACACATGCTCACCTTTCTTTAGCCTTGATGTATTCACCAAGAGATATGTGATTGACACATTATTTTAGCTATTATATTTGATATTTTAATTCTCTCATATAATTAAATATTGATTCATATTGGATTTTACGTGCATAGGTTAATTTAGAGTTTCATTCCAATTTCTCTACCTCTATGATATTATTTCTTAAAAATATGAATATAGTCTTTTAGGAGATAAAAAAAAAGTGTCAATCAAAATCAAAAGAGGAGCTGAAACTCACCATAATAGGGAACACAGCCTAGTGTGTCCTTTACTGTAATGCGACCCAAAACTCACTCAATAGCCAACACAGCTTGGCCATACCCCCGACATAGTCATGTCGCGTGTGGCTAGGTTCACTTGGAGGAAGCTGGTTCATTAGGAGATATAAAAGCCACCACTTGAGATTAGGTCAAGGCATCATCTTCATCCTCGGCCTCCCTCGGGATCTCTAGCACCCTCCTTAGGAGAGATCTCTCTGACAGAACTTTACCATTATTACCATCTTCAGATCGTCTCCATCGACAAGCCTCTGACCCAATTGGGAGAAAGCTTTCATCTCCATCTCACCCCATTTGGGAAGGTTCTCTTGCAAGGGAGCACATCACTTATAGAGGTAAGAGGGTGGGGAGATCTTCCATCTTCTTCACTTCTGCATACTCATGTTGGAGTGTATACTAAAAGCTTAGCTTTTGTAAACATTTATTTTTGAAATAAAAGAATCACATTGGTCAAATATCTATATTTATTTGTTAAATATAGTTGTTCAATTAATTTATAAAGTAGATAACATGGTGTGTGGTGTCATACACAGAA
Organism: Zingiber officinale; assembly: GCF_018446385.1. Taxonomy (NCBI): domain Eukaryota; kingdom Viridiplantae; phylum Streptophyta; class Magnoliopsida; order Zingiberales; family Zingiberaceae; genus Zingiber; species Zingiber officinale. The sequence goes on from NC_055990.1 coordinate 7,116,861, forward strand.
GATCATGTTATCAGCTCTTTATAAATTATAAACAGTTGCTCATGACTAAGATGGAAAGGAACAAACCATTGGTATAGTCGTAGTGTAATTAAGTATTAGTTTATCTTGACTAATAAATTACACTAGTACACTCTAAGTGTATTGAGTAGGACCATTTTAGGTAAGTTCTTTTTATACTGACTTAATAAAAGAACTAGACCTTAGTTATTATGGAAGTGTGTGCTCTTAATCCTAATATAATAACAAGCACATATATTTAGTATTTATTTCTTTAACTTATCAAAGCGTGAGATTTAGCTCGATAAATCAATAGGCCCGATAAGTTGGGAAATGATATTACTTATAGTGTGTGTTGTTGATTATAGAAGGAAACTATGTCCTAATTGTCTAGGTTGAGAATGTCCTCAAGAGGAGCTCATAAGGATTATCATGTTAAACCCTGCAGGTGGACTTATTCCGACATGACAATGAAGTTGAGTGATACTACTCTTGGAGCTAGATATTAATTAAGTGAGTTGTCAGTAACTTATTTAATTAGTGAGCATTCGTTATCTTAAACACAGGGAGACTAACACACTCATGGTAAGAAGGAGCCCATAAATGTAATTTGGGATTAGTGCGGTAGTGCAACAATAACTCTCTAATGGAATAAGTTATTGTTGATGAACTTGAGTTGTGTGTTCGGGGCGAACACGGGATACTCAAGTTCATCGGAAGGCCAAAACCAATTTCTCCTCTAGGTCCCTGTCGTAGCCTCATTAGTGCCTTATAAACCACTCATTAAAAGTCCTTCTTGATGTCCAAGAAAGGAGGTCGGCCCATTGCTTGGTGACCAAGCAATGGCCGACCACCATCTTCTCTATGGGGTCGGCCCTATTGCTTGGTGACCAAGCAAGTAGGGGCCGACCATAATAAATTCAAATAGGATGGGTATTTTGAATTTTTAAAATCTTCTCTTTGTAGAAAACTATAAGTTTTAAAAGAGAGATTTTAATTTTAAAAACTTTCCTTATTTGAATTAGGTCACATGGTTTAATAGAGAGTTTTAAAGTTTTTAAAATTTTCCTTTTTTAACCATCCTCATGGTTTTAGTAAAAAAAGGAAGAGAAGTTTTAAAAATTAAAATTTTCTATTCATGTTAAAAAAAAAATTTTGAAGAGAAGTTTTAAATTTTAAAACATGGTTTTAATTTTTAAAACTTTCCTTTTTAACATCCACTTTAGGAAAGAGAACTTGTAAATTTTATAAGAGGATTTATTCTTGTAAAATTTTATAAAAATATATTTCCTTATCCTTGATAAGGTGGCCGGCCACCTTGCTTGGTGCCCAAGCAAGGGGCCGACCAATCAAATTAAATCCTCAATCAATCCATGATTGGTGATTGATTCAATCAAGAGGAAAGAAAAGAAAAAATAAAAGGGAAAAGGAAAAACTAGAGGAAGATTTTAATTTTTGTAAAAATTCTTCCCTTATTTGCCTTGGGCAAGTAATATAAAAGAAGGGGTGAGGAGACCTCATGAGACAAACTCTTATTCTCTTGGTGGAGACTCTCTTGGTGTGACCGACCCTCTCTCTTCTCCCTTTCCCTTTGCTCTCTTTTCTTTTGTGGTGGTGGTGGCCGAAATTTAGAAGAAGGAGAAGGCTTTGAGTGGTGTTCATCTTGGAGGATCGTCGCCCACACGACGTCCAAGGCGAGACGAGAAATACGGCAGAAGATCTCGAGGTCATTATCTTGCAAAGAAAAGGTATAATTAGCAATTATTTTCCGCATCATGCTAGTTATTTTTCTTTGTATGAATTCCAAACACAAGAGTCATTAGATTTAGTTTTTCGAATTAGTAATTCGTGTTTGTGTTTTTCTTTGTTTTTCGAATTTGTGATTCGATTGTTCTTTTTGGTTAAACCTAGAGTTATATAAGGAAATTAAATATTAGTTTTCCTTAAAAGGCTTTGTCTAGGAAGTGGTGGTTGCTCTCATATCCAAGAAGGCCTTATACCTCGTCATATTTAACCTGAAAGCCAATTTTGAAAATTAATATTTAATGGAATTTATAACGTAGGTGAATTTGAATCAATAGTGTTAAGTTTCGCTTGCGATTCAAATCTAAACCATTAAAAATAGATAAGTTAAATTTGGAATCAATGATGTTAAGTTTCGTCTGCGATTCCTAATTTAACTTCTAAAGAACACAATAGGTCATTTAAGGAAAGGTTCAATACTTATACAAAATTTTTGTACAGTGGAATCGGTACGATTTTTCTAGGACTAACTAACAACTCATCTCTGCCTGAAGGGCCACCAGCTATCGCATCGTAATGACCACTGGCGACCCATCTTCTTCGGAGCTTTGGGATTCCTAGCTTCGTGTAAGTTCTTTGGATTCTTGGACTTATTCTGCATCATCCACCACAATCAGAGGGATAACTTCTCCACTTTATTACTTAGCTTAGCTTAGCTGTTATACTTGCAATATGTTTGCTTAAATTCCCCTTATGCTTTTACATTACTTTTATTCTTGTTAATGCATTTCAATTCATTCAGTTTTTGCAATGCTTGTTTCGTCAAATTCTTTAAGTTTTTGTTCTTCATTTGGATTGCAAGTAGGTTAGATTAGATTAGGATGCATTACATTATGTTTTTGTTTATTCCTTTGTAATCGTAGTTTAGCTAGGCTAGATTAGATTAAGATGTTTTTCATCTATTAGTCTTAGCAATCCAACGACAAACTCCTATTACAATTTCAAAAATCCAAAACCTAAATTACAAATAACCGAATCTTAAGATTATAATTCTCATTATATTTATTGAGAGACGATCCAAATTACCATATATTATACTAAAATAGGGGTTCGGTAATTTGAATTATACTTGTAGTGCGACGTACACTTTATCAATATGTTAAAAAAAACTTGATAACCCTTCACTTATTTTGAACTCCCAAACTAAACTTGACATGTATTAATAGGATAATGGTGTTGATGCTTAGTCACCACTCACTCCATATAATCAAAACTAGATATACGTATTTAATTTTTCTTAGTTTTTATTTATGGGCATTTCATCTTTGATTCACTAATAGGAGCCTTGCTCTATATCTAGGGAATTTGGACAATCATATTATAAATCTTAAATGAAAAAATATATTAATATCATGAAAGGTTTGGTTAGATGAATATGAATAGACAATACTCCTAAATCAAGATTTTTACACACAAACATAAACAACACAATTGTTAGTAAGAGTGTTAATGTATGTTTGGTTGGCCGTGTCAATAGTATGTTGGTGCAATTGACTTCTAGTTAAGGTTGACCAAGTTTAAGTTGACTCAAATTGAGTTTCGATTTTTGATCAATATGTTTGAGGTTGGGCGATATGTCAAGTAGATTAAAGTTAATCAAATACTTGTAAAATGAGCTGAGACGCTCATGAGTCGCTCGCGAGCGGCTCGAACAAAACTCATCTCAAACTTGAAGTTGACCGACCATGAGCCGACTTGATTAGAAATCAAGTCGAGCTCAAGCCTAATTATTACAGGTTTGGTGGCTCGTCGAGCCAAATGAGTCTGTCATAATATATAATATATAATATATAATATATACTATATTAATATATTGATTAAAAATGATAAAAAAAAATAAAAAATTTAGCCCATAATTAAATATCGATCTCGAGCTCAACTCTATAGGCTCAAGTGAGCTCAAGCTCAAGTCAAGCCAGTATAAATCAAGTCGAGCCGAGCTTGAGCCTAAGCTGGCTCGAGCTCGGCTTGGCTCGTTTACAACCCTAGATACTTGACAATGATCAATATTTTAATGGTAGAGCGAGCTGAGATCAAGGAAAGGAGAGATTGTTAGAAAGAGAGTGTTCTTGTAATTGACCTCGGATCAAGGTTGATTATGATTGATTTTGTTGGAATCGAAGCGCAGCGGAAGACATATACTGAATCATGAATCTCTTTGTGGTACATATAATTTTACACAAAATAACATAAAACATACCTCAAGTCCTTGATAGGCATGAATGATATCACAGACAAATAAGAGCTCCACGTGTGACTCCTCTAGCGGTATCCATGTGCACTAGATCACGAACTTGAAATGATCTGTTAGGTGCTAGCATCTTGGATTGACAAAGCCTTGGAAGCACTACCGATATCTTCCGGTGGAAGAAAGTGATGGAGAAGTCAGCGAGGGAGAAATGGAGAGCCGGAAAAATCTAATGAATCTTTCTAAGGATGACTACTTGTAGCTTCCAGGAATACGAAGAGTTAAGGTCTCTATTAATTCTTCATTTATGATCTTCATTAATTAGGAAGATGAAGAGTTATAACCTCCATAAATTCTTCATTTATGACCTTCATTATGATGACTTTTCGAATTCTCCATTAATCATCATTATGATGACTCTTCGAATTCTTCATTAATCATCATGATTATGGCTATTCGAATTCTCTTCTTTGACTCAAATAAATCCATATTTGATCTTGATCTTGACTAGCTTCCGATATTTTAGAATTAATTAATAATCTAATTAATTCTTATTCTGAAATTATAAATAAATGTCCATGTCTACGTGCTATGTGTGTGACCATCTAGGTTTTATATACGAAGGCAGTGTAAATCCATACACAGACTAAGATAACCGTCTAACAACAGTTTTTAGTCATCCAATGTGATAAAATTAATATTAGTTATAAACTATAAATCACTATGAACCGATTACTGTGTAATTCAATCTCTTCATCTAAGCCTACATCCCAATTAATTCAGTACATTATGCATCATTATCAAATTAATTATTTTACTTGATTTCCAAGATATAATATACTCCTCTTGAATGATAAATCATTCCTCCCATGGCCATGGATTTCTAGTCATAAATATCTCTATCAAGTGGCGAGGATGTTAACTCCTAATCCAAGAGAGCGATGAATCATCTATTGACTCAATGTTATTCTCTCTACGTTTTGCTATATACCCAACTACCATATTAAACACAATCTGATTAAAAACTACTTTTAAAGGGCGTCAAAACACATAACTCCATGCATAGAATAAATGAAGGTCTTAAGTCAAAAGATCAGTTACACTCGTTCATAAGAAGAATGACCAATGATACTTAATATGTGGTCTCCTCTTAAGAGGGTCGTGTCCAGTATATCTTTAAGCTCAAGGCACCCCCAAGTACAATTTAGATATTCATTCCTTGGTCTATCTCGACCTGGTTATACTCAGTGTTGATCTAGATATTTATGTCCCCTTTAGATATTCGATCAAGGACTATTTTCAAGTTAATATATCTATTGATTTATGGAACTTTATCATTAATAATATACATACAGAAAAGTAAATAATTAATGATAAATATTTGTCTTTATGAAATAATTATCCACAAAATATATAAGAAGTGTCTTGGCATATAAGTGCACACACTAATAATCTCCCACTTGCACTATTGTCAAACACTATGGACTCTCAGTCCTAGGACTCTCACGTGGGTCTCATGTTTCTGTAGAGGTAAGGCCTTTGTGAGTAGGTTTGCAATGTTTTTACTAGTATCTACTCTGCTAACCAACACGTCACCCTCTGAACAATCTCTCTGAGGAGGTGATACTTCCTTAGTACATGCTTGGATCGTTGGTGAGACCTTGTCTCCTTTACCTGCGCTATGGCCGCATTATTATCACAGTATAGCACAACTGGATCAACAATGCTATGAACCACTTCAAGCTTTGCTATGAAGTTCTTGATCTACACAACTTTTTTTGTTGTCTCCGAAGTTGTTATGTACTCGAACTCAACTGTTGAATCTGCAATTGTCTGCTTGGAACTCCTCCAGCAAATAGCTGCACCATTTAGACAAAACACATATCCTTACTGCAATTTCATATCATTCCGATCTGTCTGAAAACTTGTGTCAGTATATCCTCTAACGACTAATTCTTCGTCTCCTTCGAAAACTAAGAACATGTTCTTTGTTCTTCTAAGATAAGTGAGGATAGTCTTTACCGTAGTCTAATAACTCTCTCCAGGATCTGACTGATATCTACTCGTCATGCTTAATGCATACGAGACATCTGGTCGAGTGCATATCATAGCATACATTATGGACCCTATAGCCGAAGCATAAGATATCTTGTCCATTCTACTTCTCTCCTCTTATGTTTCTGGACACATAGTCTTGGAAAGATGTACGCCATGTGACACTGGTAAATATCCTCTTTAGAGTACTACATACTGAATCTATTCAGCATTTTGTCAATGTATGCACCTTGACTCAACCCTAATAACCTGCTTTGTCTATCTTGGTATATTCTAATACCTAAGACATAGGTTGCATCCCCAAGATCTTTCATTGAGAAACACTATCCCAACCAAGTCTTGGTAGATTCTACGCTAGGGATGTCATTGCCTATAAGAAGTATATCATTAATATACAACACTAGGAATTTAATCTTGCTCTCACTAACCTTCTTATAAACGCAAGGTTCTTCTGGATTCTTGACAAAAGAAATTTTTTTAATGGCTTCGTCAAATCACATATTCTAACTTCGAGATGCATACTTTAGTCCATAAATGGACTTCTTGAGCTTACATAATTTATTGGTGTTCTTGGATTTTATAAAATCGGGAGGTTGTACTATATATACTTCCTCTTGTAACCTTTCATTTAGGAAAGAAATTTTAACATCCATTTGTCAAATCTCGTAATCCTTGTAAGTTGCTATAGCTAGCAAAATCCTAATAAACTTAAGCATTACAACATGCGAAAATGTTTCATCATAGTCAATTCCTTGACGCTGGTTGAAACCCTTTGCCACAAGCCTAGCTTCATAGGTACTTATGTTCCCATCCATGTCAATCTTTTTCTTGAAGATCCATTTGCACCCTATGGATTTTACCCCAACTGGTATATCAACCAACTCCCAAATTTGGTTTGTGTATATGGAGTCCATTTCAGATTTCATGGCTTCTAGCCATTTCTCAAAATCATTTGAAGCAACTACTTCCTCGTAAGTCGAAGGTTCATTATCTTCGATGAGTAGCACTTCCTCATCTTGGGTTACTAACCAACCATATCTGTTTGACTCTCGGTGTACTCTTGTAGACTTACATTGATCTTGCGTTTCTTGAGCAGTCTTAGATGAAGGAGACACTTGTACTTGTGGCACTGTCTCATTATCCAATTGTTCATCTTCCAACCTGTTTGTAAAGTCTATAATTTCTTCAAGACTTACTTTACTCCTACTATTTTCTTTAAAAATAAACTCTTTTTCCAAGAAAGTAGCATATCGAACAACAATAACTTTATGCTCACTTGGGAGATAAAAATAATATTTCATTGTAGCTTTGGGATAACCTACAAATGTACATTTTATGAATCTTTTTGCAAGCTTATTAGAATTTTCATTCTTCACATAAGCATCACAACCTCATATCTTAAGATAAGACACATTTGGTTTCTTTCCAAACCATAATTCATAAGGAGTCTTATCTGTTGGAGATTGGTGGACGACTAGAAGAAAGGTTGAATAAGCGACGCCCCCAAACCAATTGTTTCTCTACAAATTGTTAGTTGCGCAAGCAGAAATACAAATACTAAGACAATGAAAGCAATAAGAATACAAACACTAACACGTTTCCTTTTATGTGGTTCGGAGATTGCTTGCTCCTACTCCATGGCTTGCCCTTAAGGTGAACGAACCCTCAATCCTTCGGCGGATTAGTCCTCAACAATCTTCGGCTAAAGCTTTCTCCTTCTCGGTGGAGTAAACCTCTCACAAAGCTCTCTTCCTCTTCTACAAGATAAGACTTAGGTTTAGGAGGAAGAGAATAGACTTGGAAGCTTGAGGGAATGCCATCGGAGAATTCTAACAAGAATCAATAGTATCCTTCAATGCCACAAGCTACCTATATATAGAGAGGAAAGAGTTGATCACATATCAACTCATTTCCTGTGCACCAGTCGATTGGCACTTCCATCAGTTGACTGGTGCTACCGTTAAATATAGCCAATGGCTACTTCACAGAAACTGGGATTTTGCCAATGGTTACCAACAACCACTTACTAGTCGACTGGTAAAAGTACCAATCGACTGCTAGCTGCTAGCTGAGCGAACAGAATGCTTATATTTGCTCCCAATCGACTGAGCAGTTGACTGGACCAGTCGACTGCCACTTCCATCAGTCGACTGGTCCTGTTTACACACTCACACTCATACTCTCCGGAGTTGCCCTTGAAGCTCTCTTTCTCGACCTTCGTTCCTCGGATGCAATCGAGCTCGCGGCTCCTCTCCATGCATCCTTCGCGTTGCCTTGAGGTCCACTTCCCTCTGCTCCACTCCATTACTTCTCGTCTGACGGTCCCTCAGATGCCTTCTACATCATCTTTCACCATCTCAAGGACTCGAGCCCTAGAATGAGCATCCTAAGCTTGGCGGCACCAAGCTCCATATGTGTTTCACTAAGTCCTGCATGACTCAAACACACATATCAAACTAATATGAAAGTCTAACTTAAACTTTTTGACCCACGCATCAAAACCATGATCATACCGATCAAACTTATGTCGATTGCTTCCACAATCTCCTTTAGCAGCGCTTACAGTCACGTTATGCTCTTTTGTTGCTCCGATCGCCTGGGTGATTTTGGCCAACCGGAATATGGCTCACCCAAATCCTTTTTCTGGCCTTCTCCTCGAGCAAGCTTCCGCTTCGGCTTCTCGTCCCTTAGACCACCGCGCGTGTCCTTCTCGCCCACCGGTGTACTCTTCCGCATCACCTTGTCCCTTAGACGCACCAAGCCCGTTGGCTCTCTCCCATGCTGTCCTTCTCACTAGCCGCATCTTCCGTTCGACTTCCTGTCCTCCTAAGCTCTTGTACACTTAGACACAGGGTTAAACACCAACATAACCTAACCTAACTTGGTTGATCACTGTTGGTTAGTCCTTAAATAACCTATTGTGTTCTTTAGAAGTTAAATTAGGAATCACAGATGAAACTTAACATCATTGATTCCAAATTTAACTTATCTGTTCTTAATGGTTTAGATTTGAATCGCAAGCGGAACTTAACATTATTGATTCAAATCCACCTATGTTATTAATTCCATTAAATATTAATTTCTAAAATTGGCTTCCAGGACTGCATGGCTAGGCACATGGCCTTCTTGGATATGGGAGCAACCACCACCGCCTAGACAAAGCCTTTTAAGGAAAACTAATATTTAATTTCCTTAAATAACTCTAGGTTAACCAAAAAGAACAATCGAATCACAAATTCGAAAACAAAGGAAACACAAACTCGAAAAACTAATTCGAAATACTAGATCTAATGCCTCTTGTGTTTGGAATTCTTACAAAAAGAAATAACTAGCATGATACGGAAAACAGTTACTAATTATACCTTCTCTTTGTATGCTAATGACATCGAGATCTTCTGCCGTATTCCTCACCTCGCCTTGGACGTCGTGTGGATGATGATCTCCCAAGATGAACATCACCCAAAAGCTTTCTTCCTCTTCCTCTAAAATCCGGCCACCAACACCACCAAGGAGAAGAGAGCAAAAGGGAAAAGAAGAAGGGAGAGGGAGGGTCGACCACCAAGAGAAACTCCTCCAAGAGAATAAGAATTAATGTCTCATGAGGGCTCCTCACCCCTTCTTTTATATTACTTGGCCAAGGCAAATAAGGAAAGACTTTTTACAAAAATTAAAATCTTCCTCTAGTTTTTCCTTTTTTCTTTTTATTTTTCCTTTTCTTTCCTTTTGATTGAATTAATCACCAATCATTGATTGAGTTTAATCCTATTGGTCGGCCCCTTGCTTGGGCACCAAGCAAGGTGGCCGGCCACCTCATCAAGGAAAAGGAATAATAATTTTTTATAAAATTTTACAAGCTCTCTTCTAATTTCCTAAAGTAGGAGTTAAAAAAGGAAAGTTTTAAAAATTATAACCATGTTTTAAAATTTAAAACTTCTCTTATAAAATTTTCTTTTTTAACATTGTGATAGAAAATTTAAATTTTAAAACTTCTCTTCCTTTTTTTCTTAAACCATGAGGATGGTTAAAAAAGGAAAGTTTTAAAATTTTTAAACTTTCTTTTAAAACATGTGGCCTAATTCAAATAAGGAAAGTTTTTAAATTTAAAATCTCTCTTTTAAAACTTGTAGTTTTCTACAAAGAGAAGATTTTTAAAAATTTAAAACACCCCTCCTTATTTGAATTATTGTGGTCGGTCCCTACATGCTTGGGCACCTAGCAAAGGGTCAGCTCTTTAAGAGGAGATGTGGCTGGCCATTGCTTGGTCACCAAGCAATGGAATGCCCCCCTTCTTGGACACCAAGATGGGTCTTTCTTTAGATGGACTTGAGGCTTTAATGAGGCTACGGCAGGGACCTAGAGGAGAAATTGGTTTTGGCCTTCCGATGAGCTTGAGTATCCCGTGTTCGCCCCGAACACACAACTCAAGTCCATCGATAATAACTCATTCCACTAGAGAGTTATTATCGCACTACCACATCAATCCCAAATTATATTATGAGCTCCTTATCATGAGTGTGTTAGCCTCCTTATGTTTAAGATAACGAATGCCCACTAATTAAGTAAGTTACTGATAACTCACTTAATTAATATCTAGCTCCAAGAGTAGTACAACTCAACTTCATTGTCATGTCGGACTAAGTCCACCTGCAGGGTTTAACATGACAATCCTTATGAGCTCCTCTTGGGGACATTCTCAACCTAGATTACTAGGGCACAGTTTCCTTCTATAATCAACAACACACACTATAAGTAATATCATTTCCCAACTTATCGGACATTTTAATTTATCGTGCTAAATCTCACCCTTTGATAAGTCAAAGAAATAAATATTAAATATATGTGCTTGTTATTATATCAGGATTAAGAGCACACACTTCCATAATAACTAAGGTCTAGTTCTTTTATTAAGTCAGTACAAAAAGAACTTACCTAAAATGGTCCTACTCAATATACTTAGAGTGTACCAGTGTAATTTATTAATCAAGATAAACTAATACTTAATTACACTACAACTATTCCGATGGTTTGTTCTTTTCCATCTTAGTCGTGAGCAACTGTTTATAATTTATAAAAAACCGACAACATGATCTTCTATGTGTGACACTACACACCATGTTGTCTACTATATTAATTAATTGAACAATTACATTTAACAAATAAATGTAGATATTGACCAATGTGATTCTTTTATTTTAAAAATAAATGTTTACAAAAGCTAGACTTTTAGTATACACTCTAACAATCACATCAAAACTACCACGGGGTACCAACAATCTCCCTCTTTTTGATGTGATCAAATCTAAGTTAAGTTAGGGTAATTAAAAAATTCTCTAACTTTTGCAAGTAAAAAAAACTTGCAAGTAAGAAAATTTTTCTAAATATAATTTTTAACCATTTTGCAAGTAAGAAAAAAAAAATTACAGGTACCCTCTAGACTTGTTCTTCCCTACTCTTCCTTTTGATCACATTAAAAATGGGGTTTATTTAAAAGTGTCAGAGTAAAAATAATAAAACTAGTGGAAAAAAATTTCTAACTATTTTAAAAAGATAAGAATTAATTAAAAAAAATATTTAATTAATTTTTAACATAAAATTAAAGTATTTTTATAACTTCTAAATGCTTAACAGTTAGTCAATTAAATATTTATTTCAATAATTGGCTCCGAGGCTGTGGCGAGACACTAGACCTTCTTGGATGTTGGAACAACAACCACTTTCTAGACAAAGTTTTTTAAAGAAATTTAATATTTAATTTACTCTGAAAGCCATAATTTAAAAACATTTAATCCAAATATGATTTTGGAACCCAATATAGGTTCCTTCCTACTGGTTAATTAAAAATCTCTTAGGTATATATTTCTGTGAAATTTTCCTAATCTGACCCTTATAGTATTTAAGGTACCAATTCAATCCACTATATTTTCTAATATATTGAATATTTGAGCATGCACGATTTTTCAAAATTTTATTTCATTTTTCAAGTTTTCATTTTTATTTTTTATTTTATCAAATTCTTCTTATCTACAATATTTAGTTAGAGTTGATTTTAATTCTTTAATTACTTTTTCTAATATACATTAATTTTTTATTAATAGTTTTATAAACTGAAATTACTTATCAGGAGGAAGAGACCGTGTTGGTGCAGTGGGACCGGCAAGAGGGGAGGGGTGAATTTCCTGCAAATATAGAATACCCTCCTCAAGACTTTTCAACTCAAAAAATAATAGCAACAAAAATATAAAATAGCAGTAATAAAAGGGAGACTGGAAATTTAACTTGGTTACAACCTAGAGGGTTATTAATCTAAGGCGGTTGAACAGGCGCACTAAGAAAGTCTCATTCTCTGAAGGTGGAGAAGCCTTTTACACACTAAAAGCTCTTACAAGTTGCTAGGAATTGAATACTTAGTTGAATTATTTATTCTCTAGCTCCAGGGGCCTTTATATAGCTCTTGAAAAACTTATCTCGAGCCTTGAGGGCGCTTCCAACAAGGTTGAGGGTGCCTCCAGCCGAGGTGAGCGGATAAAACTTTTTCCGCGCGCAAACGGTCGAGTTGACCAGGCTGAAGGCACCTTCAACAATATTGAAGGCGCCTTCAATGTTGGAGGCGCCTTCATCAGTTTTGAAGGTGCCTTCAACGTTTAGGGCGCCTTCAACACTGTTGAGGGCGCCTCCAATGACTTTTTCGTCTATTCTCCATCTTCACGAAGGCTTCTGAAGTTCCGATCACTTGGGTGATTACGGCCAACCGAAATAGGGCTCACCCGAACCTAATTTCCGGCCTTCTCCTCGAGCAGGCTTCATACCCGGCTTCTCATCCCTCGAACGTCGTGCACGTTCTTCTCGTCCACCGGTGTACTCTTCCGTAACTCTCTCGTCCTTCGGACGCACCGAGCCCGTCGGCTCCCTTCCCGTGCCATCTTTCTCGCTAGTTATGTCTTTCACTCGACTTCCTACGCTCCTAAGCTCCTGCACACTTAGACACAGGGATCAAATAACAAGCTGGACCTAACCTAACTTGGTTGATCACATCAAAACAACCACGGGGTTCAATAATCTCCCTCTTTTTGATGTGCATCAACCCAAGTTCAAGTTAGAGAAAAATAGACAAACAGTAATTTATAGAAATTACTAAACTAATAGTTTAAGCATAAAGATTGCAATAATAGAATTTGCAACACTAAGAAAAAGAAATTTTTAATTCTTAACTCTCCCTAAACTTGTTCCTTGTTCCTATCTCTCCTCCTTTGATCACAGCAAAAATATGGGGTCATAATTTTCAAGTAGAAATTTTCTAAGGAAAATTTCAAGTTTTAAAATAAATCCTTTTCAAAATAATTGCTAAAAATTTTAAGGATTTTGTAAACATAACTATTTTTGAAAATTTTCTAAGTAGAAGAAAATTTTAACTTAGGCAAAAAAAATATTATTTGAGAATTTTTCTAAGTAAAAAATTTTATGCATGGAAATTTTTCTAAGTATAAAAATATTTTTAAAGAATTTTTAAAAAATATTTGAAAAAACTTTTTAAAGCATTATTTAATTATAATTTTAATACTTTATTAGAAAGTTAATTAAATATTTTATTTTAATATTTTGGCTTCCAGATCGTGGCGAGGCACTAGGCCTTCTTGGTTATTGAAACAACAACCACTTCCTTAGACAAAGCCTCATAAAAAAATTTTAACGTTTCATTTTCTCGCTGAAAGCTTTAACTCAATAAAAAAATTTAGTCTAGAAAAGATTTTGGAACCCAATAAAGGTTCCTTCCTACTGGATTAATCAAGAACTTAGGGGGTACATAACTTTTGGGAACTTTTCTAAGTTATGCTTGATGTTTTCTAATATACCAATTCAATTTTTCATATATCCTTAGTTTTGATTTTGGAAATTTATTTAAGCATGCATAATCATTTTTCAATTTTTCAACTTCATTTTTCAATTTCTCATTATCTAATTTTAAATTATCATACATTTCTAGTGGGCATGCTTTTGCTAAGTTTAACTTCAACTTATTCTCCTTTTCTAATTTGACTAAGTGTTTAGTGAGAACTTTTATGAATTGAAAGGACTGCTTGGGAGTCAGATTACGTACCTCACTTACCTCTATTTCTGATGCTCCCTCTTCGTCGCAGCTTTTTTCTTCTGATGATCCTCCCCTTCATATATGCTCATCTCCGAGCTGGTTTCTTTGAAAAGATGGTTGGCCATCAGTGCCACTCCTGAGAATGCTTCAACTTTTGATTCCGAGGATGATGATGCATCCCATGTAGCCTTTAGACTCTTGCGCTTCGAGGACGTCGGCCTTTGAGACTTCTCTTTGCCCCTTTTCTTTAGTTTTGGGCAGTCATCCTTGATGTGCCCTTCCTCATTACAGTTATAGCATCGGACCGTCCTTCTGTTGCACTGATGCTTTCTTGACAGCGTTTTAAATTTGTTAGTTTTAATAAACTTATTTAACTTCCTTACCAATAGCGCCGCTTCATTTTCATCGATCGACGCTTCAGAGTCGGGATCGTCCTTTTCGACTTGTAGGGTAATATTGAGATTTGACTTCTCTACTTGTTTAGGCTCTGTAATTCAAGATTCGTGAAGTTCAAATGTAGAAAATAAATTTTCTAATGTACTTAGAGATGTAGTATGCATCTACTAAGGACGCCCATTCTGGAGATCTTGGGAAGGCGTTGAGCGCGTACCAGATCGAGTCTCGATTTGTTACCAATTCTCTGAGGTTATTTAGCTGAATTATCAGCTCTTTGATTCTTACTTGGAGTTGCGCTACCTTCTCATCGTTGTTCATCCGAAGATTCGTGAGCTGAGTCCGGAGGATGTCCCACCTTGCTAACTTCGCTTCTGAAGTGCCTTCGTAGAGCTCCAAGAATTTCACCCAGAGGTCTTTGGCGGAGTCGTAGCTTCCGATCCGACTTACCTCCTGGGTGGCAGAACGCTGAGTAGATGAAATTCCGTCTTTTCGTTGGCCACGAAATCGGCTTGCTCCTTCTTCGTCCATTGATACTCTTCTTTGTCTTTTGGAGCTGTAAAATCAAATTTCATAGTTAGAAGAATGTCATAATCTATTTTAAAAAATACCTCCATTTTTTGTCTTCATGTAGCGAAGTCTCCGCCGAGCTTCGGGGGATGAATGCTTGTTCCAGCCATCGTCTTGATCTTGATGCTTGAGTCGGCGATCAGCCCTTCTAAGGTTATCTGGCTCTGATACCACTTGTTGGTACAGCGAGCCCGGCAAGAGGAGAGGGGTGAATGGCCTACAATACAGAATGCCCTCCTCAAGACTTTTCAACTCAAAAAATAATAGCAACAAAAAGTATAAAATAGCAGTAATAAAAGGGAGACAAGAAATTTAACTTGGTTACAACCCAGGGGGTTGTTAATCCAAGGCGGTTGAACAGGTGCACTAAGAAAGTCTCATTCTTTGAAGGCGGAGAAGTCTTTTACACACTAAAAGCTCTTACAAATTACTAGGAATTGAATATTTAGTTGAATTGTTTATTTTCTAGCTCCAGGGGCCTTTATATAGCTCCTGGAAAATTTATCTTGAGCCTTGAGGGTGCCTCCAACGAGGTTGAGGACGCCTCTAGCCGAGGTGAGCGGATACAACTTTATCCGCGCATAAACGATTTAGTTGACTAGGCTGAAGGCGCCTTCAACAATATTGAAGGCGCCTTCATCAGTGTTGAAGGCACCTTCAATGTTTAGGGCGCCTTCAACACTGTTGAGGGCACCTCCAATGGCTTCTTCAGCTTTTCTCCATCTTCACGAAGACTTCCGAAGTTCTGATCGCTTGGGTGATTGCGGCCAACCGAAATAGGACTCACTCGAACCCAATTTCCGTCCTTCTCCTCGAGCAGGCTTCCGACCCGGCTTCTCGTCCCTCAAACGCCGCACATGTTCTTCTCGTCCACCGGTGTACTCTTCCGCAGCTCTCTCGTCCTTCGGACGCACTGAGCCCGTCGACTCCCTTCCCGTGCCGTCCTTCTCACTAGCTGCATCTTCCGCTCGACTTCCTACGCTCCTAAGCTCCTGCACACTTAGACACAGGGATCAAATAACAAGCAGGGCATAACCTAACTTGGTTGATCACATCAAAACAATCACAGAGTCCAACAAATCATACCTGACTTACCTTATCGATCCCATGATCTGAAGCTCCCCTTGAAGTACTGCTTTCTTCCGATGTCGCTCCCCCTTCATTGATGTTCATTTCGGACGAACTTGCTTCGTCTCCTTCCTCTTGGTGACTTGCCACTAGCGCAAGTCCGGCGATGACTTCAATTTCTAATTTGGACGACGTTTCATCCCATGTCACTTTTATATTCTTGTACTTGTTTACTTGGATCGACATCTTATTCTTGCTCTTATTCTTGTCTTTCAATTTAGGGCAATTATCTTTCACATGCTCTTCTTTATTGCAGTGGTAACATCTTATCCTTCTCTTTCTATCCTGCACTTGATTAAATCTTTTAGTTTTAAATAAATTTTTAAATTTATGTACCATCAGTGCTATTTCATTATCATTGAGAGAAGATTCTGAATCTTGTTTGTCTACTTTTTCCTTTAAGGCAATGTTATGATCCTTCTTCGGACCTGCACATCTCGTTTCATGGACTTCAAAAGTTGAAAATAATTCTTCTAAAGTAGTTGAATCTAGATCCTTAGATATATAATAAGCATCTACTAATAATGTCCATTCAATATTTCTAGGGAATGCATTAAGAGCATACCTTAACGAATCTCGGTTACTTACCTTTTATATAAGATTCATGAGTCCAGTGATGAGCTCCTTGATCCTTGAGTGAAGGTGTG
This sequence comes from Zingiber officinale, assembly GCF_018446385.1. Lineage (NCBI taxonomy): Eukaryota > Viridiplantae > Streptophyta > Magnoliopsida > Zingiberales > Zingiberaceae > Zingiber > Zingiber officinale. Next base: position 7,133,728 of record NC_055990.1, read on the forward strand.
CAACGGTTTCGCCTTCTTCTATTTTGATGTTGTTGATCTGGTTTCTAAGTAGATCCCATCTCTTGAGTTTTGCTTCTGAGGTTCCTTCGTGTGGTTCTAGGAATTTCTCCCAGAGCTCCTTCACAGACTCGTAGGCTATGATCTGGTTGACTTCTTATAGTGGTAAGACCCTTAGCAGATGATGTAGGACCGTTAGATTCGATAGAGGGGGGGGTGAATATCGATTCGAAAAACAAGAGTTTAAACGCAGCGGAAAAATAAAATAGACACAGATGTTTTTACTTCGTTCGGAGCCTGTGACGACTCCTACTCGAAGGCTCGTGGTCCTTGACCACTTTTGTTGGGCAATCACTAGCAATTCGGAATAATAATTACAAAAGAACCGTACAGGGAATGCTAATGAAACTGAAAAACAAATACCGACAAAAGGGAAAAGACGAAGCGTAGTGTCGGAGCTTTGTTGGCGTCAGACCGAGCGCCGAGGCGGCAAGACCGTGATGAAGAGTTCTCGGCTGATTGATTGTTCAAGCTCCCGGGGCTTTTTATATGCCTTGCTGCGCCGGAATGTGACGAGCTGCACAAACCATGATGCTCCACGTGGCGACGACTCTGCTGGATAGAATTCGCCTTCCGGGCGCCCGACCACCTTGTTTCGAAAACTCCCTTTTCCTGCAAAACAAAGTTAGTCCGAGGCAAATATGTATCTGTAAAACAGATTGTTAGCACGCAAAGTTTAAAGATGGATATAAAAGTATGACTTAGATTCTGTCTCTCCGAGACCGGAATCTAGTCACGATCTCAACTTAGACATCCGAAATGGATCTAAGCCGATCGACGCCTAATGTCCCTTCCCGAACGCGTCCTCACGGTCCTCCCTTCGGACTTACCTTGCTTACCGCCAGACGTCCGGTCCCGCGTCCGACCGTCGGACTTCTCGCCAAGCGTTGCGGTCGGCCCGTCGACCCGCTTGGACTTCGCCACTATCCGGCCACCCGTCGACCTAGCTGGACTTCTCGCCAAGCGTCCGGTCAGCCCGTCGACCCGCTTGGACTTCTTGCCAGCTATCCGGTCAGCCCGTCGACCTAGCTGGACTTCGTGCCAGACATCCGGTCAGCCCGTCGACCTGTCTGGACTTCTCCTGCACACTCGATCAAAGTGTCAGACAACAACAAAACTAACTTAACCATTCATCAAAACCTGGGTTAAATCGTTAGTGCTAACCGCACCAACAGATGAAACTCTACTTTTCCATTTGCCATGAAATTAGCCTGCTCCTTTTTGGTCTAGTGGTATTTTTCTTTACCTTCGAGTGCTACAAAACCAAATTCCATTATTAAAAGAAAATCGAAATCAATTTTGAAAAATACCTCCATCTTCTTCTTTCAGTTGGAGAAAACCCCTCGAACTTCAGTGGATAGATATTTGATCCGGCCATCTCGTGTGCTTCGATCGGTGGTTAGTCCTCCTAAAGCAAACTTGGCTTTGATACCATTTGTTGGTCCCAGTAGCAGCCGGCTAGAGGGGGAGAATAACCCTGCAATAAAAAATGAACCTTCCTCGAACTTTATAGCGTAATTAAATCTAACACTTGCATAAACAGAATTAAGAAATTAAATAAAGAAAAAGAGCCACAATTGATTTACTTGGTTACAACCGGGAAGGTTGTTAATCCAAGGAAGTTAAAAGTGTACTAAAACTCTCTTTCAGGTGGAGAAGTCTCTTTACAGCAATTTGCACACTCAATTATAGAGCATAACTCAAGAAGATTCAATTACAAGTGTTGTATCTTATTTCCTAGGTCCAGGTGTCATTTCATAGCCCCTAGAAAATCTTATCCTGGGATGGAAGACGCCTCCAGCAAGGCGCCAATGGATAAAAGTTTATCTACAGCCAACGACAAAATCTGCCTGGTTGAAGGCGTCTTCCATAGGGCTCAAAGACGCCTTCGTACTGTTTATAGAAGGCGCCTTCCAGCCATAGAAGGCGCCTTCAAAGGAAGTTGAAGGCACCTCCGGTAGTGCTTACAGTCACGTTATACTCTTTTGCCTCTCTGATCGCCTGGGTGATTTTGGCCAATCGGAATAGGGCTCACTCGAATCCTTTTTTTGGCCTTCTCCTTGAGCAAGCTTCCGCTCCGTCTTCTCATCCCTCGAATCACCGCACGTGTCCTTCTCGTCCGTCGGTATACTCTTCCGCAGCACATCGTCCCTCAGACACACCGAGCCCTTCGTCTCTCTCCCATGTTGTCCTTCTTGCTAGGCATGGCTTCCACTCGACTTCCTGTGCTCCTAAGCTCCTGCACACTTAGACACATGGTTAAACACCAACAGAACCTAACATGACTTGGTTGATCACATCAAAACTACCAAAGGATACCAACACAAAACTCTCTTCCTCTTCTACAAGATGAGACTTAGGTTTAGGAGGAAGAGAATAGACTTGGAAGCTTAAGGGAATGAATTAGGAGAATTCTAGTAAGAATCAGTAGTATCCTTCAATGCCCCAAGCTACCTATATATAGAGAGGAAAGAGTTGATCACATATCAACTCATTTCTTGCGCATCAATCGACTGGCACTTCCATCAGTCAACTGGTGCTACCGTTGGATGTAGCCAACGGCTACTTGGTAGAATCTGGGATTCTGCTAACGGTTGCCAATGGCCACTTACCAATCGACTGGTAAAAGTACCAGTCGACTGCTAGCTGCTGGTTGAGCGAACAGAATGCTTCTGTTCGGTCCCAATCGACTGAGCAGTTGACTGGACCAGTCGACGGCCACTTCCATCAGTCGACTGGTCCTGTTTACACACTCACACTCATACTCTCCGGAGTTGTCCTTGAAGCTCTCTTTCTCGACCTTCGTTCCTCGGATGCAATCGAGCTTGCGGCTCCTCTCCATGCATCCTTCGTGTTGCCTTGAAGTCCACTTCCCTCTGCTCCACTCCATTACTTCTCGTCTGACGGTCCCTCAGATGCCTTCCACATCATCCTTCACCGTCTCAAGGACCTGAGCCCTAGGATGAGCTTCCCAAGCTTAGCCGCCTCAAGCTCCATATGTGTGTTTTACTAAGTCCTGCATGACTCAAACACACATATCAAATTAATATGAAAGTCTAACTTAAACTTTTTGACACACACATCAAAACCATGATCGTACTGATCAAACTTAGGTCAATTGCTTCCACATTATCTACTATCTTGGTTGAAAGTCAGTTAAGTGTGCATGCTACTATTTCTAAGGCATAGTTCTAAAATGATATTGGAAGACTTGTATGACTCATCATTGATCTAATCATATTCATGAGTGTATGATTTCTCCTTTCCAAAACACTGTTCCACTCCGACGTTATAGGAGGTGTAAGTTAAGAAATTATCCCACACTCTTTTAGGTAATCAATGAACTCTTGGCTTAGATACTCACTACCTCCATCACTCCAAAGGGTCTTAATCTTCTTACTACATTGATTTTCTACCTCATTCTTAAACTTCTTAAACTTGTCTAGAGTTTTAGACTTATGTCTCATTAAGTAGATATATCCATATCTACTTAAATCGTTAGTAAAAGTCATAAAGTAGGTATATGCTCCTTTAGTCTGAACTTGCAATGACTCACAAACATCACTATATATTAGTTCTAGTGGTTCCTTTGCCTGTTCACGTATCTTGGTGAAAGGCTTCTTGGTCATTTTCCCTTGTAAATATGCTTCACATATATCTATGGGCTTTAGTTCAAAAGAGTCCAAATACTCATTAATGAGTAATCTAATGATGCGTTTCTGGGTTATATGACCAAGTCTACAGTGCCAGAGATATGTTAAGTTTGAGTCATGCAATTTTTGTTTCTTACTTTCAATATAATAAATTAGTTCATCTAAGTTAAGAACATAAAAATCATTATTCAATGAATCATTCTTATAGAATATATTGTTCAAATAAAAGTAACATAAATTGTCCTTGAATTGAAATACAAATCTCTTGGTGTCGATACCGAAATGATATTCTTTGAGAAACTATGAACAAAATAACAGTTTTCTAAATTCAAAACAAGTCCACTAGGAAAATTGATTAAATAAGTTCCTACAACTAACGCAACAACTCTTGCTCCATTAGCTACTCGATCGTAGGTCTATTTCTCCCTTGGATAACCGTCTAGAGTCACTTAGACCCTGCATGTTCACACAAATGTGAGTACTACTTCCAAAATCTATGACCCATGATGAAGAAAATAAAATGATTACATTCTATCATAAAGATATCTAAAGCATCTGCTCTACCGACATTCTTCTTCATGAAGATATAACAATTTTTCTTCTAGTGACTTTTCTTGTCATAATGGAAGTACATGACCTTCTTCTCATCAGATTGGTGTACCTGCATCCCTTTCTTAAGCTTCTTCTGAGCTTGATATCTAGTATTTTTCACTGCATTAGCCTTGGGATTAAACTTCTCAGTGCTAGGGCGCTTGTTGGCCTTTCTGACCATCATTACATGCAATGAAGGATTTACCTTTGATCCTGTCTGAAAGCTGAATCAACGGACGCTGGGCACGTGGCGCTCTCCAAGCGGCTAACGTAGATCTGCTGACTATCCGCCCGGATCTCCGGTGAACCTGCACAGAAGTCGGGCCGGGAAGGGGTTCCCGGCGACGACTCTCCGACGCTCAAGTCAGGCAAAGCTCAACAAGAAAGTGGCTCCAAGAATCGTAGAATGCGTACCTCCGGCGAAGGGTGAGGACCCTTTATATAGAGCTGTGAAGAGGCTCGGGCATACATACCGAGGTGCATACGTGTCCTCTGTCCATACCTCGGTATGGGCTTATCAGAAGAGCTTACCTGACACCATACTGCTACAGTCCGAGCACATCTATGATGGGACAGCGGGATCCTCTGTTGTAAGATCTTGCGTATGGCCTGGTCGTTGAACATACCCGCTGTCAGGAGATGTTCCCCCGATGTTTCCTTTGTCCTTGTCTCTTCTGTTCTTGCGCCGAGCGGCCAGCCGCTCGGCAGGCATAGGTCCGACCGGGCGTAGGTATCGGTTCGACCGGGTGCTCGGCTGAGAGTGCTCCACAGCAACGATGCTTTATGCTTCGGTCGAGCGGGCTATCCGCTCGGCCAGGTGACCCTTTTCACTATGAGCGTCGGAAACCCGCCCATGATCGGGTTGTCTTCTGTCCGGCCCGGGAAGCTCCTAGCCGAATGTCAGGTCGGCTCGGCATCCTTCCGCTCGCCAGATCCTTCCGCTCGACCCCGCATGCCCGTCGCCCAGGCATGCTTCGCTCGCATGCCTGCTCGCCCAGATGCCTTCCGCTCGCCCGATCCTTCCGTTCGGCCCGGCATCCTTCCGTTCGGCCCTGCATCCTTCCGTTCGGCCCGGGATGCTTCCGTTCGGCCCGGCATGCTTCCGTTTGGCCCGCATGCTTCCGTTTGGCCCGGCATGCTTCCGTTCGGCGCGGCATCCTTCCGTTCGGCCCGGCACCCTTCCGTTCGGCCCGGCACCCTTCCGTTCGGCCCGGCATCCTTCCGTTCGGCCCGACATCCTTCTGTTCGGCCCTGCATGCTTCCGTTCGGCCCTGCATGCTTCCGTTCAGCGCGGCATCCTTCCGTTCGGCCCAGCATCCTTCCGTTCGGCCCGGCATGCTTCCGTTCGGCGCAAAATTGGGGTTGACCTCCACGTTTCTTTGACCCTTCGCCCATGAGGATCCGCTCGGCCATATGCCTCTGTTCAACGAGCGTCGGAACCCCTAGTCCCATCGGGTCGTCTTTGGTTCAGCTGTGACCCCGTTCGGCCGACCGGTCTCCGCTTCTCCGGTCGGACGTCGGATACTTTGACCTCCCCGTGGCGTTGACTTCCCCAAAAAGGGGGTCCCCCGTTCTTACCACCGGATCACTTGCCTCCCCTTCAAGTCTAGTCGAAGGAGGCGATTAGTCCGACTGACTGGACCATCAGTTCGGCCGAGCAGCGCCATGAAAATACCATCCGCTCGGACGAATATATTCTGCTTCGACAGAAGAGGTTATTCACTGGATGTTGGTGAAGTATCTTTGGGTACTGGGCCGAGCGGAACACGTAGGTGGTCGAACGATATTGACGGCGAGTACGAGTCACCTTGATCGCCTTTTTCCGCTCGGAGGGTTTATAGACGCCGGCTCGTCTCTCAATTTTTAACGTCGGAGCTCGACGGTCTTCCGCTCGGAGGGTTTATAGACGCCGGCTCGTCTCTCGATTTTTAACGTCGGAGCTCGACGACCTTCCGCTCGGAGGGTTTATAGACGCCGGCTCGTCTCTCGATTTTTAACGTCAGAGCTCGACGGTCTTCCGCTCGGAGTGTTTATAGACGTCGGCTCGTCTCTCGATTTTTAACGTCGGAGCTCGACGGTCTTCGGCTCGGAAGGTTTATAGACGCCGACTCGTCTCTCGATTTTTAATGTCGGAGCTCGACGGTCTTCCGCTCGGAAGGTTTATAGACGCTGGCTCGTCTCTCGATATTTAACGTTGAGCTCGATGGTCTTCCGCTCGGAAGGTTTATAGACGCCAGCTCGTCTCTCGATATTTAACGTCGGAGCTCGATGGTCTTCCTCTCGGAAGGTTTATAGACGCCGGCTCGTCTCTCGATTTTTAACGTGAGAGTCGGCGGTCTTCCGCTCGGAAGGTTTATAGACGCCGTCTCGTCTTTTAACGCCGGAGCTCAACGGTCTTCCGCTCGGAAGGTTTATAGTCGCTCTCTCGATTTTTAACGTCGGAGCTCAACGGTCTTCCGCTCAGAAGGTTTATAGACGCCGGCTCGTCTCTCGATATTTAACGTCGGAGCTCGACGGTCTTCCGCTCGGAAGGTTTATAGACGCCGGCTCGTCTCTCGATATTTAACGTCGGAGCTCGATGGTCTTCTGCTCGGAAGGTTTATAGACGCCGGCTCGTCTCTCGATTTTTAACGTCGGAGCTCGACGGTCTTCCGCTCGGAAGGTTTATAGACGCCGGCTCGTCTCTCGATTTTTAACGTCGGAGCTCGACGGCCTTCATTGAGCCTTTGGCTAGGATAATCTACGCCCGGCCGAACGGCACGGGGTCTTCTCCATCGAGCCTTTGGCTCAGAAATTATACTCCCGGCCGAACGGCACGGGGTCTTCACCATCGAGCCTTTGGCTCAGAAATTATACTCCCGGTCGAACGGCACGGGGTCTTCACCATCGAGCCTTTGGCTTGGATATTATACGCCCGGCCGATCGGCTCGGGGTCTTCGACATTGAGCCTGTGGCTCGGAAAATATACACCCGGCCGATCGGCTCGGGGTCTTCGACATCGAGTCGGTGCCTCGGATCTTATACATCATGGAGAATGGCCGCTCGGCAGATAATACCAATTGCGTTATAACATTTTGCTTCCTGCATTTCAAATATACAGCCAAACGGAAAATATACAGCACACATTATATTGGTGCACCTTTCACCCTGCCCCGGAAAGGCTGGAGATAATTTGCGCTTCATGGTTGATCCAAGTCCCAATCCCTCTTCATCTGCTCGGCGGTGCTCCCCCTTGAATGCCGGTTGGATCATTGTCTCGGGGGAGGCATCCGCTCGGGGATCATTGCCTCCGCTCGGCCACCTGATGCTGACGTTGTTTGTTGCTTCAGCCGCTCGGCTTGCACATTCTCTCTCTGTTGCTCCCCGAGCTTAGCTGCTCTTGCCTTGATTAGAGCGTCGAGCTCTGTAACGCCCGAAAAATTCTCAAAACTATTTTAGAAATATTCTGTTATTTTTCTGGAATTTTAGATGTTTTTCCGGAATTTTCCAAGTAACGGAAGTAGCAAAAATAATTAGAACCGCAAAATAGCTTAGGCGGGAATCGAACCCGAGACCTATGGCTTAGGGATAATGTTGGGAACCAGTTGAACCCAGCAGGGCCGTGCTGAAAGGAAAGGGAACCAATAAAATTTATATTGGAGTTGGGCGAATTAAGTCTTTAGTATAAAAAGGAAGGTTAAGTGGGAGTTGGGTTATTTTGTTTTGGTTCGGCACATTATTTTCACCGTGACCTATCCCTCCTCCAAAAACCTCACCGCCGCCCACACCTCTTCCTCTTCCTCTCTCGGCGCCCAAATCCCGAGGGCTCTCGGATCACCTTCCGGCGACGACTCCAACACGAAAGAGGTTCTTCTCCGCGAGAGGAACGCGAAGACGTGATCGGATCGTCGAGAGGATCATCTCCACCGGAACTCTAGCGAATAGAATCGTAAGAAATTACGATCAAGAGGTAAGAAACCCCTCACCTGCAGTATAATAGCTTTCGTTTGATTGCATACTGTTAGATTTAGCTATATGCAGGTTTTTCGGCACATAGGGTGTGTTTTAACCCTCCTCGAGGATTTAGGGATCTAGTTGAACACCTCTAGACGGGACGGACACATTGTTCTCCTTTAGTTGGAGATTCTAGACGTTGTCGGGTGCCTAGAGGTGATCTCCCTATTAGAGGAGAGAGTTGGAGCACACCAAGTGTTCGGTAAAATGTTAGTGTAGCTAAATACCACCTCAGTTATGTTTAATAGCTCAGTTAGATGCATTAGAGGCATTTAAACCAGCACATTAGTTTAGTTCAATTTTACGGGACTACGGTCCAATGGGTGGGCTCCCACAGTCGCCTCTAGGTTCAGATAACCTAGCTCTAGGTTCAGATAACCTAGAGCAAGATATGATCGCTTAGCTATAGACAGTATTTTATTTTCAGTGGCACTGTACTGGATTAGATATCCATTGGGTTGGACTCCCACAGTCGTCCCTAGGTTCAGATAGCCTAGACAACCCTGCTAAATTCGGGACTTGCAACCCCGGGTCTAGCAGGGATGCGCGCACAGCAAGTACAGTTGCCGGGCCCAACAGCATGTTTAGTATTTTCACTTATTATGTATTAGATTTCAAAACTCAAAATCAGTGATGCTAGTTGAGTTTGTTTCCAGTTACAGATTTAGTTCCAGTTAGTTTAGTCTATATTCAGTTCAGTGTTTATTTGGTTGCTTTGCCATGATTGTATGCTTCTATGCCATGCCATACTTAGTTTATTCAGTACAATCAGCATATGTTTTAAACAGCATGATTTCAAAGCATATTTGCATCACCGCATGTTTTTGTGAGGTAGATGGTTTCTTACTAAGCTTTTGGCTTACAGATACTATTTTCCTTATACTGCAGATACAGGAAAAAGGAAAATAGACTAACAGAGGAAGCTGGAGGGCAATGCAAAGATGGTGTGTGTGGCAGGAACCGGAATCAAAGGTCCTTAGGGGACTTAGCAAGTTTAACCAATTAGAACTCTAGTAGTTTTTACTTTCATACACTTTCAATTGTTAAATGTGTTTAGTGACTTAAAATGCCATGAACCAGTGAACCTTGCTCTAGCTTAAGTCTAAAATTGTTATTACATGTTGTTAGAATAGTTATCATGCATGGGATAGTTGATAGGTGGAGTCTTGGCACAACCCAGGGGCTGAAATCAGAGTTCAGATTCGAAATCAGAACTGATCGGTCTCACCGATCGAGTGGCTCGGTCAGAACGATCGGCCACCGATCCGATCCGACAGACATGATGCTATCAGATTCCTCATGGATCGGCCACCGACCGATCCGACAGACATGATCAGATTCTCCTCATGGATCGACCACCGATCGAGCAACAGAGACATGGGAGGTGACCGATCGGTCTACCAACCGATCGAGGTGCTCTCGATCGGCAGACCGATCCACCGCGCCAATCCGCGGACGGAAGCTCAGCGATCGGTCATCCGACCGATCGGTGAGCTGAATCGATCGGCAGACCGATCCAGGTGCGTACAGAAGCGAAAGGAGAAGAGAAAGCTTGTGGATCGGTCCGCTGACCGATCCAGAGACTCCTACCGTGCCAGTATCAAGCTGGATCGATCCCGTGATCGATCCGACAGCGCAATCGATCTGTGGATCGATTGAAATGCCTGATTACAGCTAGCAGGTCATCCGGGAGGCATAGGTTGTCTCCCCTAGCAAGTGTACAACCTTAGGTACACCCAGAGCATTAAGTTTTGATCAGTTTAGTAGAAAAATTTTAATTAGCCTAGCTTTCCGCACAGCATAGTTTAGCATTATTGTGACGATTCGCCTTACAGCCTAGTAGTAGAAGGTGGGTCGTTACAGAGTGGTATCAGAGCAGTGTTCCATACTTCCTACACACACATCAGCATTGAACCTGCAGCTTCCAAGTAAGAACACCTCTACTTTATTTATGCTTCTTGTTTATTATTACAGTTCATGTTTATATACCTACTGCTTGTTAGTATGTGATAGTTTAAACATGATATCAGTAGTTAGATAACTGTGATAGTGTTAGTCATACCTATGTTCTCTATGTCTTTAGAAATGGCACGAGGACGCCCAGCTAGGAGGGCACTAGCTACTGAGCCCCAGCAAGAGGCAGGCAGTTCAGTGCCTCCTCCAGACCTTACAGCACTAGTGGCTCAGTTACAGCAGCAGCTCGCTGAACAGCAACAGGAGATAGCCACCTTAAAGGCTAATCAGCAGAATACCCCCACAGTCACCCCGGAACCGAATCTGATGACCCCAGAAGTCTTAGAGGTTCCCCCAGCTCAGCCTACAGCGCCAACACCGGCACCAGTACCAGCACCAGCAGTCCCAGCAGCTGAGCCAAGGAAGGAAGCCTATCTGATCCAGTGGCAGCGAGTCAAGCCAGAGAACTTCTCAGGCACTAGTGAACCATGGGATGCCCAGGCATGGTTCAAAACATTGGAGAGCACGATGGAGCTTCTGGACTGGCCAGAACACGAGAAGGTGAAGTGTGCCTCCTTCTGTCTGACAGGAGACGCACGCATGTGGTGGGAAAGAATCAGAACGAAGCGCCCAGTGAACCAGATGACATGGGCTGACTTTGAGAAGGAATTCTTTGAGGAGTTCTTTCATATGCGGGTTACAAACCGCCACTATGACGAGTTCACTGAGTTTCGTCAGGGTAACCTCTCAGTTGAGGAAGCCGTGAAGAAATTCAATAGGTTGGCTCGTCTATGCCCAGAGCTAGTCAGCACGGAAAAGGAACGGATCAGGTTGATGCTCAAGATGCTGAGGCCAGAGATAGCGATGGCGGCGTCAGGTGGCACATAGGCCACAAACCACGGAGGAATTGGTGAGCAGTTTGACCACGAGCATTACGAGCGCATGAGATGCAGTAAGCAAGTCTCCTCGAGTCAGGGCCAAGGAAACTCTCACACTAAAAACAGCAAGGCCACGTCTAATCGAAAGGAACTCCAACGAAGCGCAAATCGGGGAGTGACTCAAAAGGAGGACCATCTAGCAAGCGACCCGGTTATCCAAAGTGTGCCACTTGTGGGAGATTCCACCCTGGGGTTTGTCGCAAGGCACACGAGGATGTTGAATGTGGACAAGAAGGGCACATGGCCAAATGTCCGAACAAGACCGGTCTTCCTCGGCACAAGCAGATCCGGTGCAGCGACCCGGCTCACATCGAGAGCCGCTCTAGAAGGTCCACTCATCGCCGGTACGATTAGAAGCCCTCTAGCTATGGCCAATGCGAGGATCTACTCACTCACCAGAGAGGGCGTAGCAAATGCCTCGACATCACAGGTCGATTAGCATTTTTCAAGATAGTGCTACTGTTCTATTTGATTGGGGCAACCCATTCATATATAGCAGGATGTTCTCCGAGAAATTAGGATTACCCCTAAGTACTCAGTGGTCATCGACGACTACCTTCGGAGAGGTCATGGCATCGGACCTTGGCTCAGAGCGGTGCTCATTATAGCGCAGGAACTCTTTTGTGATCGATCCTGCTGAAATGATACGATGTCATCTTTGGAATGAACTTCCTGATCGATACGGTGCTTCCATAGAGTGCCGAAATGAAAGTCGTATTCCAACCCGGAGAGCACAGCTTGAGTACATCGGAGAACCAAAGAGAAAAGCGTAAAATCAGCTATGAAGGCACGAGTTGATGGATTCGGGATGTACGGGTACCTAGCACATGTAGTCACTACCACCGGGACGAGGGCCAACAGCTAACAGAGGTCCGAGTTGTATGTGACTACCCAGCAGTCTTCCCTGAAGAGTTTTAACATAAGGTAAAAGCCCTGGACGTTTCATAGAGAACTGCCAATGCTTATTCCCGGTTCGCTTACCATGTTTAATTCTAATATTCCAGGATAAAGAAGATTGATAACTAGAAAATACTTATTACCTCAAATGCATTTTGAGCTACAAGCCTGAACTACATGAGCAATCCTTTGATCGACAAAGAGATCTGAATTCGAGGACAAGAATCTGAGAGTGTATCATGATAAACCTTGCACAGTGAGTCATGTAAATCAAGTTCCTCAGTTTTAAGCAGAATACTTCATCCGTATCATCCTTACACTGATAAATGCTCCCTTTGTTGGCCAAACTTGTAGAGTATTTAGAACATTAAGGATTTAGATAAGTTTGTGAGTTGTTTATCGATACATTCTTATCTACTCAGGAACTCAGGAAGAACCTCGAGCACCTGAAACTAGTATTGCAGACCCTTCAACAGAACCACTATACGCCAAGTTCACGAAATGTGAGTTTTGGCTAAATCAGTGTCCTTCCTGGGTCACGTCATCTCAAAGGATGGCATTATGGTAGATCCCAACAAGATAGAAGCGAGTAATCGGAGGAGACCTAAGAACGCCGAGATCGGGAGCTTTCGGGATTAGCGAGGATATTACGAAAGTTTGTGAGGACTTCTCCGGAATAGCCTCCCCACCATGCTCTCACGGGAAGAACAAGAAATTTCGGATGGACGGATCATGAGAACGACGGCTGAACTCAAGAGGAGATTGACTAGTGCACCTATTCTGACACTTAGAAATACAGACAGCTTGATATATATAGTGACGCCTCTAAATTGGGATTAGGAGCATGATGCAAGATGGCAAGGTAATCGCCTATGCCTCCAGACAGCTCAAGGATTATGAGAAGAATTACCCTACTCATGATCTTGAGCTTGCAGCAGTAGTGTTCGCTCTCAAAATTTGGAGACATTACTTGTATGGAGCTCAGTGCAGAGTGTATACAGATCATCAGAGTCTGAAGTACTTCTTCACTCAGAAGGATCTGAATATGCGACAGCGCAGGTGGCTAGAGCTGGTCAAAGATTATGACATAGACATCCTCTACCACCCAGGGAAAGCCAATAGGGTAGCAGATGCACTTAGCAAAAAATCCAGCGCTACCTTATTATCTCTAGCAGCCATGTCACCACCCCTACAGAAGGAGATCGCGGACTTTGGTCTCGAACTCATTGTCGGACAGCTCTCTACTATGACCTTAGAGTCTACCTTGCTTGGTGATATTCAGTCAGCTCAGGATTAGGACCCTGAAATTCAGAAAATCAAGCAAGGGCTAACAGAATCAGAAAGTAGAGAATTCAGAGTGTCCGATAGCGGGGTGTTGTATTTTGGTGATGGACTCTGTATTCCAGATCAGGAGGAGCTACGGAGATAGATTTTAGATGAGGCTCACAGGACTCCCTATGCGATGCATCCAGGCTCCACCAAAATGTATCAAGACCTGAAAAAACATTTTTGGTGGCCCGGGATGAAGCGAGACATCGCCAGATATGTTAGCATCTGCCTCACCTGTCAGAGGGTCAAGGCAGAACATCAGCGACCAGGAGGAGTGCTGCAGCCTATACAGATTCCAGAATGGAAGTGGGAGGATATCTCGATGGACTTCATAGTGGGGCTACCTAGAACCACGAATGGTTTTGATGCCATCTGGGTAATAGTCGACAGGTTGACTAAATCAGCCCACTTTTTAGCTATCAAGATATCCTACTCCATGGAGAAGCTAGCTCAGTTGTATCTCCAGGAGATCGTCAGACTACATGGAGTCCCACGAACCATCATTTCGACAGAGACAGCAGATTCACATCACTGTGTACAATCAACATTGGGCACCAAGTTAAAGTTCAAGACAAGATTCCATCCTCGCAGATGGTCGACGAGCGAGTAAATCAGGTACTCAAGATATGCCGAGCGTGTCCTAGACTCAAGGAAGTTGGTGCAAATATCCGAGCCTAGCAGAATTTGCATACAACAATAGCTATCGAGCCACCATCAGCATGGCACCTTATGAGGCACTCTATGGGCGGAGGTGCAGATCACCAATCTGTTGGTATGAGAGTGGTGAACAGAAGGAACTAGAGCTTCAGACAGATCTAGTGGCAGATACCACAGCAGCCATCCAGCAGATCCGCCAGAGGATAGAGACAGCACAGAGCCGCCAGAAAAGCTATGCTGATACACGACGCAGACCCCTAGAGTTTTCAGTTGGGGATACAGTTTTCCTCAGAGTAGCTCCCATGAAGGGAGTCATGCGTTTTGGGAAGAAGGGCAAGCTAGCTCCCAGATATGTGGGACCATACCTTATCACGAAGAGAGTGGGCAAGGTAGCATATGAGTTAGAGCTACCTCAGGAGATGTCAGCCGTCCACAACATATTTCATGTCTCCATGCTGAAGAAGCATATCCCAGACGCCACCCAGGTGATTGAGCCCCAGTTGGTACAGGTCCGTGATGATCTCAGCTATGACAGTCGGCCTATTCAGATAATAGACCGAGCAGTAAAGAAATTACGGAACAAGGAAGTACCATTAGTCAAAGTCAGCTGGCAAAATCACACAGCAGCAGAGGCGACTTGGGAGACAGAGACCAGCATGAGACAGAAGTACCCAGAATTGTTCTAAGTTCGAGGACGAACTTTTTATAAGGTATGGGGGATTGTAACGCCCGAAAAATTCTCAAAACTATTTTAGAAATATTCTGTTATTTTTCTGGAATTTTAGATGTTTTTCCGGAATTTTCCAAGTAACGGAAGTAGCAAAAATAATTAGAACCGCAAAATAGCTTCGGCGGGAATCGAACCCGAGACCTATGGCTTAGGGATAATGTTGGGAACCAGTTGAACCCAGCAGCGCCGTGTTGAAAGGAAAGGGAACCAATAAAATTTATATTGGAGTTGGGCGAATTAAGTCTTTAGTATAAAAAGGAAGGTTAAGTGGGAATTGAGTTATTTTGTTTTGGTTCGGCACATTATTTTCACCGTGACCTATCCCTCTTCCAAAAACCTCACCGCCGCCCACACCTCTTCCTCTTCCTCCCTCGGCGCCCAAATCCCGAGGGCTCTCGGATCACCTTCCGGCGACGACTCCAACACGAAAGAGGTTCTTCTCCGCGAGAGGAACGCGAAGACGTGATCGGATCGTCGAGAGGATCATCTCCACCGGAACTCTAGCGAATAGAATCGTAAGAAATTACGATCAGGAGGTAAGAAACCCCTCACCTGCAGTATAATAGCTTTCGTTTGATTGCATACTGTTAGATTTAGCTATATGCAGGTTTTTCGGCACATAGGGTGTGTTTTAACCCTCCTCGAGGATTTAGGGATCTAGTTGAACACCTCTAGACGGGCCGGACACGTTGTTCTCCTTTAGTTGGAGATTCTAGACGTTGTCGGGTGCCTAGAGGTGATCTCCCTATTAGAGGAGAGAGTTGGAGCACACCAAGTGTTCGGTAAAATGTTAGTGTAGCTAAATACCACCTCAGTTATGTTTAATAGCTCAGTTAGATGCATTAGAGGCATTTAAACCAGCACATTAGTTTAGTTCAGTTTTACGGGACTACGGTCCAATGGGTGGGCTCCCACAGTCGCCTCTAGGTTCAGATAACCTAGCTCTAGGTTCAGATAACCTAGAGACAGCATGTTATATCAGTTAGCTATAGATATCAGTATTTTATTTTCAGTGGCACTGTACTGGATTAGATATCCATTGGGTTGGACTCCCACAGTCGTCCCTAGGTTCAGATAGCCTAGACAACCCTGCTAAATTCGGGACTTGCAACCCCGGGTCTAGCAGGGATGCGCGCACAGCAAGTACAGTTGCCGGGCCCAACAGCATGTTTAGTATTTTCACTTATTATGTATTAGATTTCAAAACTCAAAATCAGTGATGCTAGTTGAGTTTGTTTCCAGTTACAGATTTAGTTCCAGTTAGTTTAACCTATATTCAGTTCAGTGTTTATTTGGTTGCTTTGCCATGATTGTATGCTTCTATGCCATGCCATACTTAGTTTATTCAGTACAATCAGCATATGTTTTAAACAGCATGATTTCAAAGCATATTTGCATCACCGCATGTTTTTGTGAGGTAGATGGTTTCTTACTAAGCTTTTGGCTTACAGATACTATTTTCCTTATACTGCAGATACAGGAAAAAGGAAAATGGACTAACAGAGGAAGCTGGAGGGCAATGCAAAGATGGTGTGTGTGGCAGGAACCGGAATCAAAGGTCCTTAGGGGACTTAGCAAGTTTAACCAATTAGAACTCTAGTAGTTTTTACTTTCATACACTTTCAATTGTTAAATGTGTTTAGTGACTTAAAATGCCATGAACCAGTGAACCTTGCTCTAGCTTAAGTCTAAAATTGTTATTACATGTTGTTAGAATAGTTATCATGCATGGGATAGTTGATAGGTGGAGTCTTGGCACAACCTGGGTGAAATCGAGTTGATTCGAATCGAACTCTAATCCGGTCCTGGCCGATCGTGGTGTGTCCACGATCGGCCACCCGACCGATCCGAGACATGATGTCTATCCTCATGGATCGGCCACCGACCGATCCGCAGGCTAACAGAGACATGGGAGGTGGGCTGGGTTCATCGCCGATCGAAAGTGCTCGGATCGGTCGGTGAACCGATCCACCGCGCCCAATGCGGATGGGGAGGCTCAGCGATCGGTCATCCGACCGATCGGTGAGGTCTCGGATCGGCCGGCACCGATCCAGCGCATCTGTGACGAAAGGAGAAGAGAAAGCTTGTGGATCGGTCCGCCGACCGATCCAGAGACTCCTACCGTGCCAGTATCAAGCTGGATCGATCCCGTGATCGATCTGACAGCCCAATCGATCTGTGGATCGATTGAAATGCCTGATTACAGCTAACAGGTCATCCGGGAAGCATAGGTTGTCTCCCCTAGCAAGTGTACAACCTTAGGTACACCCAGAGCATTAAGTTTTGATCAGTTTAGTAGAAAAATTTTAATTAGCCTAGCTTTCCGCACAGCATAGTTTAGCATTATTGTGACGATTCGCCTTACAGCCTAGTAGTAGAAGGTGGGTCATTACAAGCTCCTTCGTGGAGAGCATCACCGTGTGCGGTCGTCCAGCTTCGTCCATTGCTTCCGATCGGATGCCGGAGTGTTCCCACAGACGGCGCCAAATTGATCCTGTCTGAAAGCTGAATCAACGGACACTGGGCACGTGGCGCTCTCTAAGCGGCTTACATAGATCTGCTGACTATCCGCCCGGACCTCCGGTGAACCTGCACAGAAGTCGGGCCGGGAAGGGGTTCCCGGCGACGACCCTCCGACGCTCAAGTCAGGCAAAGCTCAACAAGAAAGTGGCTCCAAGAATCGTAGAATGCGTACCTCCGGTGAAGGGTGAGGACCCTTTATATAGAGCTGTGAAGAGGCTCGGGCACACATACCGAGGTGCATACGTGTCCTCTATCCATACCTTGGTATGAGCTTATCAGAAGAGCTTACCTGACACCATACTGCTACAGTCCGAGCACATCTATGATGGGACAGCGGAATCCTCTGTTGTAAGATCTTGCGTATGGCCTGGTCGTTGAACATACCCGCTGTCAGGAGATGTTCCCCCGATGTTTCCTTTGTCCTTGTCTCTTCTGTTCCCGCGCCGAGCGGCCAGCCGCTCGACAGGCATAGGTCCGACCGGGCGTAGGTATCGGTCCAACCGGGTGCTCGGCTGAGAGTGTTCCACAGCAACGATACTTTATGCTTCGGCCGAGCGGGCTATCCGCTCGGCCAGGTGACCCTTTTCACTATGAGCGTCGGAAATCCGCCCATGGTCGGGTTGTCTTCTGTCCGGCCCAGGAAGCTCCTAGCCGAATGTCAGGTCGGCTCGGCATCCTTCCGTTCGGCCCGGCATCCTTCCGTTCGGCCCTGCATGCTTCCGTTCGGCCCGACATGCTTCCGTTCGGCCCGGCACCCTTCCGTTCGGCGCGGCATCCTTCCATTCGGCCCGGCATCCTTCCGTTCGGCCCGGCATCCTTCCGTTCGGCCCAGCATCCTTCCATTCGGCCCGGCATTCTTCCGTTCGGCCCGGCACCCTTCCGTTCGGCCCGACATCCTTCCGTTCGGCCCGGCATTCTTCTGTTCGGCCCTGCATGCTTCCGTTCGGCCCTGCATGCTTCCATTCGGCCCGACATGCTTCCGTTCGGCGCGGCATCCTTCCGTTCGGCCCAGCATCCTTCCGTTCAGCCCGGCATGCTTCCGTTAGACGCGAACTTGGGGTTGACCTCCACGTGTCTTTGACCCTCCGCCCATGAGGGTCCGCTCGGCCATATGCCTCTGTTCAACGAGCGTCGGAACCCCTAGTCCCGTCGGGTCGTCTTTGGTTCAGCTGTGACCCTGTTCGGCCGACCGGTCTCCGGTTCTCCGATCGGACGTTGGATACTTTGACCTCCCCGTGGCGTTGACTTCCCCAAAAAGGAGGTCCCCCGTTCTTACTACCGGATCAACCTTCATATCCTTCTCAGTAGTTTTTAGCATTATCATCAGATCAGTTAAACTCTTGTCCATGCTATTCATGTTAAAGTTCAACACGAATTGGGAAAATGATGGAGGTAGTGACGACAAGACTAGGTCAACATCCAAGTCTTTGTCCAATTGGAACCTAAGTGTTGGAACAATCTAGTGACCCTAGGTTTTGATGTTTGGGCAAAGGTTTAAGTTAGGTTTATTGTTGTATTTGATATGCATTGTGAGTGTGCAGGATACAGGTACAACAAGGAAGTCCAAGTGTGATCTTGGCAAAGGAGGAAAGTCCAAGGATGAGTCTTGGCGGTGTAAGTCCAAGCATGTAGTCTTGGCAACATAAGTCCAAGTGTAACTTGGCAATGGATGAAGTCCTGGAGGCGCGACCTCTTGGCAAAAGAAGACCCGACAACAATGACAAGGCCGATGGAAGCTCCAGAAGGCAAGACGTGAAGGATGGGGAGGCATCCGAGAGACGCAAGGCTGATGGAGGAGGCTAGAAGGCTAGGTCTAGGTTGGTCGGGCAGGGACGAGTGCTGAGAAATTGTACTCGGAGTAAAATACTAGAATTAGGGTTTACTGTAGCAACACTGTAGCAACACTGTAGCGTCACTGTAGCAGTACTGTAGCAGTCGACTGCATGTTTTAGCAGTCGACTGGTGCAGTCGACTGGGGCAGTCGACTGGCAGCGAACAGAATGTGTGAAATCGAGCCGTTGGGGTGTAACGGTCGAATTTCCACAGAGGGCAGTCGACTGCATGTTTTAGCAGTCGACTGGTAGGCGGGGTTTTCAACCCGCGGGCTATAAAACCAAAGCTTGGGAGCTTGGTTTGGGTTGACGAAATTAGACTTGGTTAAGGTCTAATTAGTAGTCTACAAGTGCTCAAGAGTTTTCCTTGTGTCCAAGAGGTCTTGGTGAGTTTGTGGTGAGGTTTCTCCACCCACAAGGAGTTTGAGCTAGCCGGAGGTCTTCCAGGGAGTAATCCACCGACGGATAGGGATCGTCCACCTTACGGACACGCCGTGGAGTAGGAGCTTTATCTCCGAACCACGTAAATGATCGTGTAGCTTGGTTTGCATTCTTTCTTGTCTTATATTTTGTTTAGCTTGTTTATTTTTGTATTATTCCGCTGCGCAAGCTAACAACGTAGGAAGCGTACGATTTGGGTGAGCTGCTATTCACCCCCTCTAGCGGGCACATCGGTCCTAACACTAAGCTCTTGAGCCTCTCTATGTACCCGATCATCGTGAGTACATGAGACCCAACTTGGTTTCCTTCCTCCAGCATGGTATAGAATAGTGCTCGAGAGATTTCATACCTCTCTACTCTCACACTCTCTTGGAAGAGCTCACACAAGTGTTGATCAATCTCCCTAGCACTCATATTCTCATGTTGTCTCTGCAACTCGGGAGACATAAAAGACAGCATGATGTATTACACATCCAGTGCATCTTCCATATACTGAGAATAATATGACTGATCTTCGTCTGAAGTATTGGGTGTAGGCTCTTTCAATGGTTCATCTTCAAACACATAAATTTTTCTCTCACGTCTTAAGATGATTTTCAATTTTCTATATTGATCCATGTAGTTGGAACTAAGGAGGATATTCTCTTTCTCGAGAATGCTTCACAGTGATACGGTTCTTGTGTTTGCCATCTAAAATATAATAATTTAAAGCAGAGTTTTAGTATTTGTGGAATATATTTAATAAAGGACTTTTATGACTCCTATTATTTTATTCAAGTCCAACATCCCTCACTATTAGAATTGGAAATTAGTTAGTAACAATTTTTAATAGGACCGAAAACCTGAATCATATAGAATGCACATAGCTAAGTTGTACCTACATGCTACATTCATCAAGTAGGCGTTAACTTGCCAATCACAAATCTATGTGACTTTCGGTATATTCTTGTCTAGCCTTATATTCTCAACACTTGCCCCTTAAATCAATTGACCTTAGCTGAGCTAAACAAATCAACGAATTCAAGTTAAGTTAACCCACTAATGATTATGATAAATTATAGATATTTTAACACAAGTCCACGGCTGAATTGTACTGACTTATGTAAAAACTCTAACTATAATCATAGTTATTAGTGGAGGGCTTTTAACAAATCTTGACTTTAATATATTTAAGGAATTTTATTGAAATGTCTCACTATAATTAATTTCTTATACATTTGCACAATCTCATTATGAGATTTATTTCCATTAATCCTTATAGTCTTTTAAGATAAACATGCCTCGAAGATTTTTAACATGTTAATGTACTTATGTCATAAGGAATTTATATCTAAATTACAACATGTATTACTTTACAAGTTTTAGATAAAATTCATTTCTATCCAGAAATATTAAGGCATATAACTTGAAATAAATAACTTTAGGTTTCTTTAAAATCTCTCGAAACATGGATTCCTCAAATAAATTTTGAAGAAGAGGTTTCGTACTATATGATCCAACCATGAATCTGGCTCTGATACCACTATTGGAATCAAAGCGCAGCGGAAGACATATACTGAATCATGGATCTTTTCATGGTACATATAGTTTTACACAAAATAACATAAAAATATATGTTGAGTTCTCGATAGACGTGAATGATATCACAGACAGATAAGAGCCTCACGAGTGACTCCTCTAGCGGTATCCACGTGCACTGGATCACTAACTTGACATGATCTATTAGATGCTAGCCTCTTATATCGACAAAGCTTTGGAAGCACTACCGATATCTTCCAGTGGAAGAAAGTGAAGAAGAAGTTGATGAGGGAGAAATGGAGAGCCGGAAAAATATAATGAATCTTTTTAAGGATAACTATTTATAGCCTCCTAGGAATATGAAGAGTTAAGGTCTCTATTAATTCTTCATTTATGATCTTCATTAATTAGGATGATAAAGAGTTATGACCTCCATAAATTCTTCATTTATGACCTTCATTATGATGACTTTTCGAATTCTCCATTAATCATCATTATGATGACTCTTCGAATTCTTCATTAATCATCATGATTATGACTATTTGAGTTCTCTCTTCTTTGACTCAAATAAATTCATATTTGATCTTGATCTTGACTAGCTTATGATATTTTAGAATTAATTAATAATCTAATTAGTTCTTATTCTGAAATTATAAATAATATTCATGTCTACGTGCTATGCGTACAACCCTTTAAGTTTTATACACGAAGACAATGTAAATCCATACACAGACTAAGGTAACCATCTAACAACAGTTTTTAACTACCTAACGTAATAAAATTAATATTAGTTATAAACTATAAACCACTATGAACCGATTATTGTGTAATTCAATCTCTCATCTAAGCCTGCATCCCAATTAATTTGGTACATTATGCATCATTACCAAATTAATTATTTTACTTAATTTCCAAGATATAATAGACTCCTCTTGAATGATAAATCATTCCTCCCATGACCATGATTTTTGAGTCACAAATATCTCTATCAAGATGCTAGGATATTAACTCTTAATCTAAGAGAGTGATGAATCTTTTATTGACTTAACACTATTCTCTTTACGCTTTGCTATATACTCAACTACCATATTAATCACAATCTGATTAAAGACTGCTTTTAACGACGTCAAAGCACATAACTCCACGCATAGAATAAATGAATGTCTTAAGTTAAAAGATCAATTACACTTGTTCATAAGAGGAATGACCAATGATGCTTAATATGTGATCTCCTCTTAAGCGGATCATGTCCAATGTACCTCTAAGCTCAAGGCACCCCCAAGTACAACTTGGATATCCTTCCCTTAGTCTATCTCGACCTAGTTATACTCGGCGTTATCTAGATATCCATGTCCCCTTTAGATATCTATCCATCAAAGATTATTTTCAGATTAATATATCTATTAATCTGTGAAACTTTATCAATAATCATATACGAATAGAAAAGTAAATAATTAATAATAAATACTTACCTTTGTGAAATAATTATCCACAAAATACATAAGGAGTGTCTTGGCATATAAGTGCACACACTAACAGATTTGGCCCTTGATGGTTGAGCACAAAGTGAAGTAGGTCAAGACTGATTAGATACTTGGTAGTGCATGGAAAAGTTTAAGGGTCATGATTAACAGATACTTGGTAGTTAGAAGTCCAATACGAGTTGACAAGGGTGAAGTCCAAGTGGATCAATGTTGACCATATACTTAATAATGATGGAAGTCATAAAAGGTCATGAAAGATAGGATGTTAGGCACGTGAAGAAAAGTTTATATAGGATAAGGATGATCGGATGGTTGATAGTGGTAAAGTCTTGACAGATTAAAGTTGACCAAATATTAGATAACAGTGAAGTCCCGACAAGTTAAGATTGATCTAATGTTAGACAATGATGAAGTCCCGACAAATTAAGGTTAATCTAATGCTAGACAATGATGAAGCCCCCAAGTAAGTCAAGGTTGATGGATGCTAGGAAATGGTGAAGTCTTGACATGTCAAGATTAACCAGATGCTAAGCAAAGAAAATTCCAATAAGTCAAGATTGATTGGATACTAGGAAAATGAAATCTTGATAGATTGAGATCAAGCAGATACTAGGCATAGTGTGAATTTAGAACTGGTAAGATTAAAAGAGAGGCATCAATCAATTGCTATAAACTAACAATCGACTGATGAACTTCTAAATCATGAGTTCAAAGTTTTAGCGGTTTAAGGAGGTCGACTGCTAAGTATGGAAAATCAATTGATGATATTGTTGGAGCAAATAGAATATCTAAAACTCGGCTAATGAATTTGTTTGATCATCATCAGTTGATTGATGGAGATGATCAATTGACAAATGACACTGTTAGAATGAACAAAGAATTTATGAGTTCATTTGAGAACTCGATTGTTGGTCAATAGTTGACTGATAGGGTATAATAGTTGACTATTTTGGTTAATGCTAAGCTAGAAGAGCTATTCTATAAGTGCAATGTTCTAATTCTAGAAGAACAATTGACTAATAGTGACTAGCAATCGAATGTTGGACGATTTTCACCCATAACTTGAAGCTTATAAAAGAGGATTTCAAGGAGGATTTCAAATGCCAATTCTTAGAGGGTTTTTGGAGGAGAATGTTGTTGCATTTACAGATCTTCAGGAGGTAATCCTAAGCAATAAGAAAACTAACAAAGTAAGATTCATTTGCAGAATTATTTACTTTCATTGTTTTGTATTTGTATCATTGCATTCTTATTGTATTGCTTGTACAAATAGGAATTGTAAGATGTTTCTCTGCCTCCATAAGATAGAAGGTATCAACCATTATAATAGGTAATGGGAAACCGTCTACACACCTAACCAATGGCTACTTACAATAAAAACTTCTCATTTAAAAGATAATAAAAAAATGTCATAGTTTTTAGCCTTATCTAAACTTTGGAGTCTTTTCAACACTTAAAGCACTTTAGAACAAGAAAATTGGTTGTTGTTCAATGAGGGTTGAGTGTCTTTTATATAGAGGCTCCAATGAATCTATGTTAGTCATTTCCAATTGATTGAAAAATATCTTTAGCCAACTAGACAACCAAATATAGGCTCTATAATTAATGGATTAGTTATTTGATTGATTTAGCCTCTAATTTTTTGAAATCACATTCAATTGACTATTACTTGAATATGAGCAATTGTTTGCTAAAAGACCCTATGGTTAAACACTCAAATCTACATCAATGTTGAAATTGTCAATAGGTTCTTATAGATCATGATATTATCTAGTCATCCTAACGAATTCAAGGAGGTTGTGTGAAATGTCAACTAACTAAAGTGAATCCATCAAGTAGGTTGTGTTAAAGATCCTACTTTTCAACTCCTCTTTAACACTAGGCACTTTCAATATTAAAACACAAAAAAGCTACAATGAAAGAATCAAGGGAGGTGACTGCTAGGACTGGTATGAGTTGGGTCGGGGCGCGGCCGCCAGGGGGGAGTGAATAGCTCACTTCGTTTCTTCGATTTTGAATGGCAGTAGAAATTTGAAGCAATGCTGACGCCTCAATTTACTTGGTATCCACCTCCTTGAGATGACTAATCTAAGTGTTTGACTCTCTCTCTCTCTCTCATAGTATCCACTAAGAAAATCTCCTTCTCAGAATTCTTCCAAAAGTGGAGAAACCTCGTACAATCTTGAGCACAAGAAATATAAAAAGAAAACAAGAAAGCAAATATGAAATACAATCTAATGCAACTTCATAACAATGAACCTTGCTCTATTTGCTATTTTCTTACTTTGGATTGTCTCTTATTTTGTTGGAAATGCAGCAACATTTCTTCCTCAACCCTCCAAAAATTGGCCTCTCGAAATGTCCACAACCATCCCCCCCCCCCCCAGTTTTCTAGGATTCCTTTCAGACTGAAAAACTCCTGCCAATCAATTGGCCTTACTCTCAATCGATTGTCATGTTAGATCGACCATTAAAAATCTATAGAATTAATGACTCTATTTTGCCCAATCAATCGATTGGTAAGCCATATCAATTAATTGATAATTTCTAATCAATCGCTCCAAACGATTCAGAAGCTTTCTATTATTCGTGAAACTATTTCAATCGATTAACCCCTGCTGAATTGATTAGGCTAATTGATTCAATAATCTACTGTGCTTTGTAAAAAACAACCTTCCAATTGATTGGTAATGCTGACTTGATTGAACTGGTTAATTTAGCAAGCTTCTATTAACAAATCAAAATACTGCTTAATTGATTATCCCACTTAATTGATATTGCCTAATCGATTGCCCCATTCAATTTTGACACCTTTTGACTCTAAAAAAAAGTTTCTAATCGATTATATTAATCAATTACCCAACCCTAAACTCTGAATCCAAGTTTAGGATTCCTTTGCTCAACCCTAAAGTTATACGTAACTCGTTGAGACTTTCCATTTCCTAGCATTCAGTCAACCTTGATTTGCTAGGATTTCTTCACCAAGCGTCCAATCAACTTTTAACCCACTTAGAATTTCTATCTAGTGTCAAGTGTTCAGTCCTCCATGACTTACTTGGACTTTCACTCGTGTCAATTGTTCGGTTCTCCATAACCCACTTGGACTTATCATCTCGTACCAAGTGTCTGATCCTCCTTGACCTATTTGGACTTTTCATCTCACCTAGCCCCGTTAGAATTTTCATTACCTAATTCTCAAGTAGGTCTTCCATTGTCTATAAATTGACAAAGAAGACTTTGTGGTGAGATGAAAGTTTTCTTCTTTTTGGACTAGAGAGTTTGTGGTGTATAAGTCCAAAAAAACTTTCTAACATTTTTCTTCTTTTTGGACTAGAGAGTTTGTGGTGTATAAGTCCAAAAAAACTTTCTAACATTTTTCTTCTTTTTGGACTAGAGAGTTTTCTCTCTAGTCTAACAACAAGACTTTGTGGTGTATGAGTGTGTGTTTTCGGAAAGGAAGTTTTTTTTTCTTCTTTTCAGAGAAAAGAGTGTGTGTGGGATTTTGAAGAGGAGTTTTCTTCTTTTTGGACTAGAGAGTTTTCGGTAGCCATCCTTGGAGAATTAAGGCAACCCCTACTGAGTTGTCAAACCCTTCTCAGAGAAAAAAAGATAAACATCTTCTCCCTCTCTTCCATCAAAAAATCTTATCGTCTTGTTGTTGCTTCTCCTTTTCGAGAAACATTGTTACCGTCCACCTTCTTGCAGAATTTCGGAAAGTGTAACCTCTTGTTGAGAGCTATTAGACAACTCCTTGTGAAGGGGTAATTGGGCAACCCCTTCCTCATCTTCGAGGAAGACGTTTTAACCGTCTCGATGAAAAACAATACTTGATCTCTAGTGCGATCAAGTGTTGGAAAGATGACTCTGATCGTGGACCGGATTAGACAAAGGAAGTACGAGCTCGTGACAACGACTAAGAGTTATTTCGCTACAACCGGAATAGTTGAAGTCATTCCCAAACACAGGTTGTTTGGAAGATATGTTTAAGCTTGTACATTGATTCATATGTATATTGATACATGTGTTAATAATTTTATTTAGATTTTACTTAAATGATCTAATATGTCTATTTTGGATAGTTTAGCATGTCTAAATAAAATGATTAAATTAATATTATATGAATTAATCACATGATAGTTTATCTTTGTTATACTTTTAGGATATTACTTATACGGTTAGATTGTAATGCATGTTTAGATAAAGATCATGCTTATGTTTATTTTAAAAATCATACGAATAATCCTTTGATTTAATTGTTAAATCGTAAATAAAATTTTAAATTTTCGCTGTGCATAGGAGTATAGAAGCACGATGACCGAATTTCGAATTCGGTACCAACAGGCATAGATGAATCATAAGAGTCATGATGGTATTTCTTGTGGAGCTTGTCGCGAGTTCACGGCCAGCTCCGGCCCTTCTACAGAGGAGGCTCGGGGCAGAAAAAAAAAGGTCCAAAATAAATTTGGGCCCTAACTACTCAGGGCCCCAATTACATGCCTAAAAAGATAAAAGTAAAAGACAATATCAAAAAATTCTAAAATATAAATTTGGACCCAACTATTCAATGTCTCAATTATATGTCTATAATACATAATACTAAAAAAAAAAAATTTAGGCCCTCTCAAATTATGAGCTCAGGGTCATCGTCCAATGCCACCCTCCTCGCCCTGTCCACGGCAAGGCCATGATGGTCACGATGAACATGGAGAGGTTGGTCTTGGATTGTGCGTGTTGGCGTTGGTGGTAATGGACCAGGCATGCCAATGCGCGGAGGATCGCCTCACCTCTCGCAAAGGCCACCGTGCACATGGCGAACTCACATTGGCCGTTGATTTTTAATTTACTATAATTTTTTATGATAATCCAGTGTCTATGATTGCGCCTCACTGATTTAGGAGGTGGATGGTCTTTTCCGGGGTTTGTCCATCGAGTAAATTTGGAAGCACCATCAGTTCGGTGCCCAGCAATCGACATTCTCTGCATCCGAGTCACGCTGGAAAATCACCCACAGTCGGGAATTGACATGTGATCCCTTATTTTTCTACCAAAGCATATTACCACTGAGTTATACCTGGTTGTTCAAGATAATTATTAGTAGACGGCTAGGAGGGATGGAATGTTTGTTTCGTCCAATTTTGAGACACACAAAAAAGGAATAAAAAATAATTTCATCCATCAATTATTTTTTTTTATGTAATTAGAGATCGAGTGTTTCAACTATCATTTAATTCATCCTTTTTCAAATCCGTGCTTCAGAGTACACAGGGCATTAAAAAAGATATTAATAAGATGATAATCCAGCGGTTATAAATTAATCTTATAATTTATTTCTCTTCGTACAATTAATGTTGTTAAGGTGAATAAAAATCTCTTCCATTTCTACTCTTAAACTTTCAAAATTCCTTTCGACCTTAGTGTCGGTGTAATTCCATCGTACACATTTTGAATATTATTTCCTCACATATCACTAACACTCCCTCTTCTAGCCAAGGACGAAAGCTAAATCTCATCATTATTGTCCACCAATCGAAGATATTACAATAAATAATCCTTAAAGACTGAGTTGATGCTCTGTCAACAACAACTTCTGCATGATTAATTAATATATTGTTACAGTACTAAGCTAATTAAGTGCTGACATCTAATTAAGTGCTGACATTATTGTCTCTGGGCCGCTTTTTGCAGTTCAAAAGATGATCTCTTGATATGGATTGACGAAGATTAATAATCCCCATCTATTTTATAAATAAGGATTATTCATTTCACAAATTTATGCTAAGAGACCATTCCCTAATCGTAAAAAACGGTCCAGAGAATCTGTCCTCTGACATCTATCAACTAATATGATCTTTACAGGAGATTGTAACCTAATCCACGTCTGAGCACATCTGTCTCATGCTAATTAACAACTTAATTATATATTTATATCTAATTAATTAGTCAATTAACACAAACCACTTGTTTAATTGTTTGCCTTTCTGACGCAGGAAACCGAAAATTGCTGTCCACGTCTTGCGAGCTCAACTTTTATTCTCAGCCGTAGATTATCTCTCAGACACCGAACCCCAAGTATCTAATCCAACGGAAGAAACGACGCCCGCATAATTTTTCGGACGCAGTGTTTCCGTAGCCCGCATGCACCACGGAAGCGTTATCTTGTACTTCGAGAACAATGTAGTCAAAAAAGGAGATTCCTGAGACTTTGATCTGACGGCTAGGGTTTGCCATACTGGAAGTGGCTTCGGATAGTGAGTTGATCCACGGGAGCAACGGACGTTTCAATTCGTGTTCTATGGAGGAGATGAGTCACTTTGCCAATTGCGAGCCAACAGCTTGTGGATCAGCGGAGCGAGGGAGGAGGCCGAATGGCTTCCGTTCTTCGGAAAAATGCGCTGATCTCATTGCTGTTGATTGCCCTAATGCTTGTTATTGTTGCAGGTAATCGATTTTTTTCTTTTGGTTGTTTTTTTGTCGTCGATTTTATTGATTTTTTTAAAGTCGCCTTTATCTGGGTAATGGAAGGTTTAGAGGCGGAGAGCATTGGAGACGCAGGGAGTGACTTGTTGAGAGAGATTCTTAGGGATGAAGCGGTGGAAAGGATCAATCAGCTCGCGAAGGTGCGGAAAGTTTCATTTTTTTATCTTTGTTTTTGTGTTCTTACATTACAGTCTTCAATAACGTTAGATGGACTTGGATGCCAGTAATAGAAGATTCGTCAAAAATATTCTTTAAAAATATTTATAAATAGAGGTTGTCAAGAAGATTCTGCTTGAGTGAATTTTTCATTATTTATTGGTGAAGTCAACATCGAATGCTTTGTACGTGTATACCTCGCCGTTGGTCCCTTGCTCTTTACATATATTAGTATTTAAAATTGATCCACAATACTGGTAACAAAGTGTTGTACGTGTTCTTGAAATACCATTCTCAAAAACAAGTATGATATAAAACCAAAAAAATGATATATTCTTGATTACTTGTAAATAATTATATGTTTGCATGTGTGATGTGTCGAAATAGGCCGTTCTTGTGCCAATTTTGTTGTGCTCTTGTTGTCTGGCTGATTACACATATTGATGCCAGTAGTTGTATGAGTTTGATGGTTGATGTGGACATATGGTTGCTTTAGTTGTTATGAGATCCATCATAAGAAACTATTTGATATTGAAAAGTTGATTCTTTTGAACAGATATCTGATGCTGATGGATATCTTGAGAGGACATTCCTAAGTCTAGCCTCGAGGAAAGCTGCAGAACCAATAATCAAGTGGATGCAAGATGCTGGGTTGAGGACGTATTATCTGGCCTTTCTGCTTGACATCATAATCTCTTGATATGAGCATCTGACTTAATAGTTTTGGCATTTAGGTGGGTTGATCAAATGGGAAACATACATGGCCGAATTGAGAGTGTTAATAGAACTGAAGAGACCTTGTTAATTGGATCTCACTATGTAAGCCTTCATGAAGATCTCTTATCCGTTTGTGTTTTTGAGTTTTGTGAATATAATAATCATTTTTATAGGTTTTCCTGGCTGTAACAGGACACTGTTGTTGATGCTGGAAGGTTTGATGGATCATTGGGCATTATATCTGCAATCTCTGCTTTGAAAGTTTTAAAGATAAGTGGGAAATTGCTCAAACTCAAGAGACCAGTAGAGGTTAGTGTATCTTTCTTCTTTGTTGTTTGTTCATAACATTATAAATTGCTGATATATGTAAGAATGCATGCCAACATAATGGAATGAAAGAGTATACAAGCTATCATGCTCTTTGATACTCATCATTCTTTTTGTCATCTCTTCGCAAGTAGCTGATTTAAAATATTATCGTAATTTTTTAAACAAACACTTTTATTTAATTGATGAATCCCCTCACTTTATTTTTCGCATGTATCTTTAGTATTATAGATGTTAGAATGGCCCCCCTTAAACTATTATTCTCCTTGTAATTGTGCTTTAAACCATTTAAGGTGTTAGCATCTCTTATTAGTTGAATATGAATCTTATTCTCCATTTCAACTCAATATTGTAGCATACTCTGCTCAAACTGCCATCCCCCATCCTCCTAGAGGAGATAACATTACTGCCAATCTATAAACTGTTCATTGTGCTATAATACTATCACTATATACATATAACTAGCCCCAAGGGCATAGCTGAGTTGATATCCAAGTAGTAGATTTGCATCAATGGACAAGGGTTCGAGTTGCGGCTACGGCAAATAACCCTCCCACTTAGGGGGTCGTACCTGATTTACCTCCCTTAATCTCACCGTGGGGCCGGCGATGAAGGGTGCTTAGCTTGAGCGTTATCACGTTTTTGCATCGCTATATACATATAACTCCATGGATAACATGTACCCTCGCCACAGCCATATCATTCTTCTTAGAGGAGAATTAAGTCATTTTTATGCAAGTAATGATCAGTACATGTTAAGATAGTTGCCCTAATTTTGACGCATGATCATGTCTTAATATATTTGTTAGTTTGTTAGCTAAAGTGAAGGCTATTTTGATAAAAACATGACCTTTTTTGAATAAGCACAATTTGCCAAAATCAAAATTATTGAACCAACTACTGAATGTTGGACAATTGTTGAGGTTAAACTAGAAAACCAATGACTGGAACCTATCTCACATAGGTTCGATATGAAACAAAAACTGGATGAAAAAGATGTCCCATCATATTTACGAATCAATTGCATGGTAAATGAAAATTCATAATAATCATTTTTAATTATAGTAGAATATAGATGACAATTTGAAAAGTTACACACAATTTGAAAAGTTATGCAGACATAATATTAGGAAATTGCACCTTTAATTGTTTATGGTTTATGAGAGGACTTAGGCAAAATATTCAAAGGGAAGACAATTTATTTTTTGTCTACTTTAATAGAGGAAGCTTATTATATACAACCACGAGCATTAAAAAAATTATAGTGTATGCTGCTCTGTAGAATATCCCAAACACCTGCGTTATAGACAATACCTAAAGGCGCTATTGGCTTAAATATAAAAAGCATGTAACTTAACCCTAAATGTATCTTGTGACAAGTTGTCCTTTAAAGAACATGCCCACCAACTTATTATAAACAATCTTACAATCTCACCATGTGATACCTCTCCTGATCTCACCAAGTGATATCTTTCCTGGAATACAAAACACTTAATTGAGCCTAGGATGACCTTAGAAGATTGTCTTGATGACTTTACCTTAGAATATTTCCTTCTAAACTTAACCCTTATAAAACAATATCTAATATTACTGATCATGACTTAATTTTACATATCATAACTTCATTTTATCCTAAGATACCAAAACAAGAAATTGAAAAAATGAAATAAAGATGCAGGACAACCATTTGAAAATTAACATATTAGTTTAATTACAAATCTAAGCACATATGCCTAGGGAGATGATTTTCTTGTGTACCAGCCACCATCCTGAAACTTATGTTGAGCTAATATGGGAGATGTATTCTGATACATAGAAACTAAGTAAATAATTACTACAAAATACTTAGTGCTGTGATATATTATTTTTTTGGATTCATGAACTTTGAATTCATACTTACTTCTGACATCTACTCTAAAACCTTTATCTTCATTTTATTCAGAGTATCTCATTGAGAGAAAATTGAGTCTTTGTTTTTTTCATGTTGACTTTGTTATAGGTTTCCCTTTTATGCTAATGTTCTTATCATTTTCAAACTCCTTGAGAATTTTGGGTATGCAAACACCATTTTTTCTGTGTGTTAGTTGCGACATTTTTTATTCATTGAAAGAGACAAATGAATAGGAAGAAGATGCCAACAAAGTCAATGTTTAGTTCCTCTTCCTCAACATCCCAAAACAGAAACCAAAAGGAGATACTTGAGCACCTTAGTATTGGAAATGATGACCAAGGAAAAAGTTGATAAAGGAACCATGCTAAACATAGTTGGTGAAACAATTATTAACAAGAGCGAAAAACAAAACTCTCCTAGAGTCAAGTTCTACTTGGCAGAGGAGATGATAATTCGTATGAAGAATTAATTTCAAAAGATCTAGACTTTGTAAAAGCTCATTTTGGTAGATCCTTTATATTGGTAGATATTATTTAGTCATTATCTTATTTAGAGAAGAAGATATTGGACAAAATTCAAAAGAGCATCTGCGTTATGAAATTGTTGATAGACACTCCTTTTGATTTATCATTGAAAGGTTGCCCCACTAAGTGTATTATGCAAAATTTACCCTTTTAATCTCATTGCACCACCCAAAAAAAATTAAACCATCCGCCCAACCGTTCTAACCCGCTTGCCTAAGTAAACTCATGCTACATTAATTATAAAATTATAAAAAATATATAGAGAGCAAAGTGATATAAATTTTATAATATAATTTAAATTTTTTTTATATGAATTATAAATTAAAAAATTAAACATAAATTTAAAAAATATCACAAAAAATATTTTTTTTAAATAACAAATATCAAATGCAATTTTTTGAACAAATTATTTTTTTAAAAAGTGAAATATAAATTCAAAAATGAGATAATTTTAGTCAATTTAGCTATATAGCAGTAGATTTATCAAAATTAAACATGTAGCAATTTTGATGGAGTTGTCTTAATCAAAACTTCTTGGCCAAAAGTGTTATATAGCTATTTTCACATTGTTTGGTTATTTTGAAATTGGGGAAAACTCCAATGACTTCTTAGAAGGCATTTAGCTATTCAAATTCAAAATTTAAAGAAAATAACCATATAACAATTTTGACAAAGCTTTTATATGACTATTTTTAGTCAAATTTTGAATTTCAATTTACCTGCTATATGGTCATTTTCTCCTTAAATTTTAAATCTAAATAGATATATCCATGTTAGGGAACTATTGCTGTCCACTCATGCTTTTAACATAACCAAATAACCTAAAAATAATAACATTTTCAATTTTAGTTAAAATTTTAATTCGAATAGATGATGTATTTTAGGACCATTCGAGTCTGCCCATGCTTTTAAAGTAACAAAAAAAATCTAAAAATGATGATATAACAATTTTGTCCAAAGCTAATACACGGTTATTTTCTCCTTAAAAATGACTATGTATCCACTCTAATGGCCATTGGAGTTCAGTTTATGATTTCAAAGTGATCAAACGACTCAAAATAGTTTACTAAATATCTATTTTTTAATCTAAAATGCACTTTTAAGGTGGCCATTGCAGTCCATCTACTTTTAAAGATGCCAAACAATTCAAAAAATGGTCACCTAGTCTTTCCAAAATTACTTACATGATCAAATGACTATATGCACCCTTCGAGGTGGAGTCCACATGTTTTGAAAATGATCAAACGACTGAAAAATGATCATGCAGTAATTTTGAATAAATTTGTTATATGACAATTTTTTTTAAATCAAATTTTGAATCTGAAATATATAGATATATTCATTGGAATCCACCCATGCTCTCATAGTTACCTTAATAATCAAAAATAGTTTTGGTCAAAATTGCTATTGAGTTTAATTTTGAATCTGAATAGATAAATGTATTATAGGATGCTATTAAAATCTACACATATTTTTAAAGTGACCAAATCCATGTCTATTTTGCAAAAATCGCTACACTACACATGATTCCAAAGTGAACAAACGACTCAAAAATAGTCAGGGTTGTTCAAAATTGTCACAAGGATTTTATCATTTCTAACCAAGATTGCTACATGGCTAGTTTTGACAAAAAATATCACATTTTCAAATTTATACTTCACTTGCTTATAAACTTAGAGAATTTATATCATTTTGATAATTATTATTTTTTAGAAGTTTATTTTACATTTTATGATGTTAAGGTGGATGTGTGGACATACGAGGATGAACAGAATAAGAAATGAAAGCATTAAAGGGAAAGTCGAAGTTGTATCTATTAAGAGAAAACATTGAGAGACACGTTTAAGATGGTATGACTTATGAGTATGAACTTAAACAACCAATAAATGCTCCAGTTAGGCGATGTGAAACCATGACAAACACGCACATCAAACGAGGAAGAGGAAGACCAAAAAAGGATTGGTTAACAATAATAAAACAAGATAAAATTTATTGAAGTATAGATGATGATATAGTAGGGGATAGAGTAGGGCTGCAAACGAATCTAGCCGGTTCGCGAGCTTTTCGAGCCGGCTTGAAAAATATTCGATTCGTATTCGAAATTATTAAATTCAAGCCGAACTCAAACATGTTCGAATATTTTTTCGAGGTGAATTCGAACATATACTATTTTGTTTAATTGTTCACAAGCTGCTTGCGAGCCAAACTTGAATTGAATTCTAATTATTTTTACATAATTTTAACTTAAATATATTTAAATTAAGGTTCGAATAATTTGAACCGAATTCGAAAGGTTCAAATAATTCGAATTGAACTCGAGCTCGAATTTTATTTTGAATCGAGCTCAAGCCAAAACTATTTGTATTTTCGAGTTTCGAATATCATATATATTTTCAAGCTTGAATTCAAATATCAATGTTTTTATATTATTCTGATCAATTCAATTCGTTTGCATCCTAGGACAAAGCCCAATGGCGTACAAGGTTCCATATAACTGACCTCACCTAGCGAAATAAGGCTTGGTTGTTGTTGTTGTATTTTATATTTTATGATATATTTTTAAAATTTATAACTCATGCAATAAATTTTAAAAAAAAATTGCTGATTTTTTATTACTTTTCTCTCTACTTTCAAAAGATTTTTTTTAATAGATTTTTTGTTTTATATATATGTATGAATTTTAACTAAAAGTGATGTATGATTTTGCTTAGGCATGCATGTTAGACCAATTCGGTGGCTTTTCTGCTTAATTTGAGCGATTAGGTGAGCGTGTAGCATGAGGGTAAAGGAGGATTTGAAGGGTGAATTGGTAGAATATATCAAGTGAGATGCCCTTTTGATGATAAATCAAAAAGGGAGCTGCTCTGATAATTCAGTAAAATGGGGCATCCTGTTGATTTTGGCTAGAAGATATATTTCTTTGATTGAGTCCTTTTGAACATAGAATTATTTTTCAGAGAATATTTGGTTTATTTTAAATTGTATTTGGCTTATAGTCTTTAAAAGGGATCGCAATCCCCCATTTGTTAATCGAGAGGGAGATGGCACTTCAGTGTGGGTATCGAAGGTAATAACTAATCTTAACCCTCTTTGGTCTTAAGGGTCAGATAGTTAAGATGTGAAAGTGCCTCCCGAGGCCACTAGGATGATTCCAAAGATATACCTTCCTTGCCTTCAAAGCAAGCAAGATATTTAGATTTTCTTTCCTTATTAGTGTTACCTCCCTCATTGCTAGACAGGGAGGGATTCTTACATTTTAATGATATTTCTTTTCGTCAGTTTATTCTATGCATAATTGATGTTTCTCATGTGGCATTAATAATATTTTCTAAAGCTTGAGGAAATGGGGATGAATCATATTCTTTCACCCCTTCACTAATAATAATAAACCATGAGAAATAAAAATAAAAGAATTTGTAATTATCAAATTTCCTTTTGCGTTGGATGATTCTTTTAGCCCACTCACAAATATTATTGATTCTACTGTTTCATATTAAGACAATGCTTTATCTTGATGTCTATGTTGCACAGAGTTTACCAATAGGTTCTCATTCTCCAGCACATTCAAATCTTCTAGCTTTGTAGCTGCTGGAGAATCTTGTAGTTTCGAAGGTTGAGCCCCTACCTTTTATCCTTCATGCACTTATTATGGCCTAGCCAATCATTTGCCCATTTGTTGGTAAAATATGCTTTGGTTGTTTCTCCTCTTACAGCTTCCGCTATTTTTGCCACTGTCCGAGTGATATCTGTTGGGACCTTGACGTCCGCTATAGGGGGGGTGAATAGCGTCTCACCCAAATCGATCGCTTCCTATAATGTTAGTTCACAGCGGAAATACAAAAACAAATACTAACAAGAGAAAGCAAACCTAACACGTTGATTTAACGTGGTTCGGAGATAAAA
This sequence comes from Zingiber officinale, assembly GCF_018446385.1. Lineage (NCBI taxonomy): Eukaryota > Viridiplantae > Streptophyta > Magnoliopsida > Zingiberales > Zingiberaceae > Zingiber > Zingiber officinale. The sequence continues at coordinate 7,170,319 of NC_055990.1, forward strand.
CTCCTACTCCACGGCTGTCCGTAAGGTGGACGATCCCGATCCGTCGGTGGATGATTCCCCGGAAAACCTCCGGCTAGCTCAAGCTCCTTGTCGGTGGAGAAACCTCGCCACAAACACTTGAATACAAGCACACCGATCGCACGAAGGCTTGGGAGGGAGACTCTAATAGGCTTTAACCAAGTCTATTTCGTCAACCATGCCCAAGCACCTCGAGCTCTATTAAATAGAGCTCGAGAGGAAAACACTGCTGTTTTCCCGCTACCAGTCGACTGGTATATGCACTAGTCGACTGGTCCTTTAAGTGAAGCCGACCGTTACCCAACGTTCGGCTACCAGTCGACTGCTACAGTGTACCAGTCGACTGCTACAGTAACCAGTCGAATGCTACAGTACTGCTACAGTGTTACAACAGATCTACTACAGTATCGCTATAGTACTACTACAGTGTCGCTACAGTGCTGCTGCAGTAAATCCTAAACCACATAGAATTTTGCCCTGAGTACAATCACTCAGCACTCGTCCTCGCCCGACCAACCTAGACCTAGCCTTCTAGCCTCCTCCATCAGCCTCGCGTCCCTCGGATGTCTCCCCATCCTTCACGTCTTGCCTTCTGGAGCTTCCTTCGGCCTGTTCATATTGTCGGGTCTTCCTTTGCCAAGAGACTCCTCACCTCCGGGACTTCATCCATTGCCAAGTCACACTTGGACTTACGTTGCCAAGACTACATGCTTGAACTTACACCGCCAAGACTCATTCTTGGACTTTCCTCATTTGCCAAGATCACACTTGGACTTTCCTTGTTGTACCTGTATCCTGCACACTCACAATGCATATCAAATACAACAATAAACCTAACTTAAACCTTTGCCCAAACATCAAAACCTAGGGCACCTAGATTGCTCCAACAATCTCCCCCTTTTTGATGTTTGGCAACCTGTTTAAGTTAGGGAAACATAAATGCAATACATATGCAAATCAACTCATGCATAAATAATGGAACCTAAATCCCTAGGCTCCCCCTTCACCTAAGCTCTCCCTTGAGCTAGAATTTCCCGCAAAGGTAAACTTCTCCCCCTTTGGCTAAACAATCGCTCCCCCTTCACCTAAGCTCCCCCTCGAGCTAGGATTTCTTTCAAAGGTGTATAGGTTTCCCACTTAAATCTAAACTTCTCCCCCTTTGCCATACATCAAAAAGAGCTCCAACAATATCCCAATTGTTGAAAACATGTCATCCAAATTGACCCTAAACTCATGTATTTATCCCCCCATGGATCTCATACATTTAAACGAGTTGACACGGTCAAGAACAACGTTGAAAAACACTTTTAGGCTGGTATCAATCGACTGAACTAGGTACCAGTTGACTGCCCCTTCGATTTCCACTCACAAAACTTTTTGTGTTCGAAATACACTGTTACCAATCGACTGGTATCGGAACCAGTCGATTGGCCTCATCAAAATGAGCTTACAGAGACATTCTGTGCTCAAAAACATTGTTACCAGTCGACTGGTAAATGTACCAATCGACTGGTAACTGTACCAGTCGACTGGTACTCTTTTTGGGCAAAAATCAGCCTTTTTTACTTACTTTCAGAAATGCGCCAAAAATTCCACAGACCTCCAAAAAATTCCAAATTTTTTGGAGAGGTCTATTTTATCCATGTCTACTTGGGAAAAATATATATAAAAATATATTTATTACAGATCCCAAGATTGACACAAAATTCAAAACTAGCTAAATAGTTCAATTGAACATTAACCTAAAGTCCTAGTTTTTGCTTCCTCTTGATGTATCTGCCCATACTAAACCACAATACTTCCCTAGCATGAGTTTATATGACATCTATACATCAAAAACTAATTTTTATGCAATATGACCCCCAATATCATATTTTCATGCATGAAACACATCCCAATTGTGCTAACCCACTAGGTTAGAGACTTAAGTCCGTCTCCTAACCACTTGGCACATTTGATAACCCATCTATCATGGGTCTCAAAGCTCTTCCTAACCTTAGGAATCTTAACCTTAGTCACCTCCCTTGGTGACTCATCCACTATGGCTAGGCCACTTCGGTGCACCTCGGGTGACACTTGGCCTACTAAACTCACCTTCTTAACCTTAGACACCTTGTCTTTGATTAATTTCTTCTTGTCCTTAATCTTGGACACTTCATCCTTGCTATAATTATATGCTACCCTAGCATATTCCTTCTTATTGGCCTTGGATGACTCTCCCTTGTCCTTGGTAACACCTCCCATACCAATGTCATGTGCTACCTTAACACTTGACCTCCTTTTGGTCTTGGAAAAGATTTTTATGTTTTCAAAGAGTAACTCCCCCTAAAAACATGGTCAAACTTCTATCATTGCACCAACAATGACTTGGGGTTCCTAAATAATTAGGAAAACCAAAACTCGAAGTTTTGAGGTTCAAAATTCAATAATGAAACTAAACCTCAACCGAAACTTCACTTTGGTTTTTCTTAACCAATCCATACTTGTTTTCATCATGAAAACTCATGTTGAAATTATTTAGGGTATACTTTATCAGGGAAAATAGTTTTCTATGAAAATACTTCCTATTTTCAAAGATTGACACAAATTTGAAAACTCTTGAAAACTTCAATGTTTTCTCCTAATTTGTGTCTAACTTTTCAATGATGATTACTATCAAAAGATAATCTTCACCAAGGTTTTTCAAAAGCATTTTGAAATCATTTTCAAAATCAATATCCAACCACGTTCTTTGGGCTCAATGCACATGACTTGTACATTAGCTTTCCCAATGATTGGAAGGCACATAACTATGTGTTTTGATGAACCTAAAACTCAACAAGATGCACTAGATCAACATCTTGAGTTTTGTTCACCATCTTAACATCTCACTTGTATCTAACGTGTATTAAAACACATACAAGTCGCCTTATAGTTCTTTGTGAGATGTATATTTGGTCTTGCCCCTAAACTAAGGGATCATGCATCTCTATCTAGGCATTGTAAAAATCATGATCATCCATCTAGGATGTCACTTGATATGATCCCTCTTGTTGGGACACTTCCATACATAATAAATGTCTTTTGTCCTTAATTATAAGGAAATTGACATACTGCATGATGATTAATGGCATACATCAAAATAAGCAATTTTCAAAAGCAAAGCATGCTATAGCTACATGATGTATGTATGACATGACATGATATTTTTGTATTTTTCATAATAAAATGTGAATGCAAAATATGATGTCATGGCATATGATGGGCAAACAATCATGGCAAGTTAGCATAAATAAAATTTACCTAGATTACCTATCTAAGTATTCTTAACTCTAGCTAACTCAAAATTTAACCCTAGATTGCCCAATTTCATCAAGAAAATGTCAAACCCCAACTTGACATTTCTTTAATGTCTTTCTAAATTTGTGCCATTTTAAATTAAACAAATTCCTCAAAGTATGACACATTTTACTCTTTCCAAGAGTAAATGAAATCAAATTAAGACTTAGATTTGCTTTTAACTTTCTAAGAAAATGTCAAAACCCCAACTTGGCATTTCTTATCCTTTTCTAAATGTGTCAATTTAAATTAAGTTCAAAACCTCAAAGTTTGGCACATTTTACTCTTCCAAAGAGTAAACATCTTACATTAGGACCTAGATTTTCCTTTAATTACCCTAAGAAGATACCAAAACCCTAATTTGGTATTTCTTATGTTTTTTCACATTGTGCCAATTTAATTCCTTAAGATTTGGCACATGTTACTCTTTCCAAGAGTGACAATTTGGATTAAGGTTTACATTTCCCTTAATTCCATAAGAAAATGCCGAATTCCAAATTTGGCATTACTTTTGCTTCTCTCTAGTGTGTCAATTTAAATTAGATTTAACTCCTCAAATTTTGACACATTTTGCTCTTCAAGGCTGTAATCACATTTGATTAAAGCATGAGTTTTCTCTTAATTCCTTAAGAAAGTATCAAAATTCTAACTTGATTTTTCTTATACTTTTCTTAAGTGTGCCAAGTTAGATTAAATTCAACTCTTCAAATTTTGGCACATATATTACTCTTTCAAAGAGTAACCCTACAATCCTTTTCATTTTCAAAGGTTAACAATAACCTTGAAAATGCTCTCAAGTGTCAACTTTAACAAGTTTGGGTTAACTACCCTTCCAATTGGAGTTGACACTCTCTAAACCTATCTAGGGTGTAGAGAATATGCTCCTAGGAACCCACAACCTATTGGTGCTCCTTGGATGCTCTAGGTACTCACTGTTGGTGCAACATCCCTCAGGTCAAGGTTGACCTGGTTGACCAAGCTTGAGTCTTGGTTTGGGTTTCGATGTTTGACAATACAAGGTTGATTGAAGAAGAGTCAAGTAGGTCAAGGATGACCAGATACTTGACTGGGAAGTCCTAACTGGGATGTTAGGCAGAAGGAAAGACCTAGTGAGTGAAGCTAGGCAGTGAGGAGAATCCTAGTAAGTGAAGCTAAGTGAAAGTCCTGGTGAGTGAAGCCAGTGAGTGAAGCCAGGTGAAAATCCTAGTGAGTGAAGCTAGGTGAAAGTCCTCGTGAATCAAACCAGATGAAAATCCTGGTGAGTGAAGCTAGGTGAAAGTCCTGGTGAGTGAAGCCAGGTGAAAATCCTAGTGAGTGAAGCTAGGTGAAAGACCTGGTGAGTGAAGCCAGGCAGAAGAGAAGTCCTAGTGAGTGAAGCTAGGCAGATTGGAAGTCCTAGTGAGTGAAGCTAGGTAGATTGGAAGTCCTGGTGAGTGAAGCCAGGCACGGGGAAATCCAGATGGGTCAAGGTTGACCAGACATCTGGTGAAAGTCCAAGTAGGTCAAAGGATTGACTAGATACTTGGCACGGAGAGATCCAGATGGGTCAAGGTTGACCAGGCATCTGGTGAAAGTCCAAGTAGGTCAAGGTAGTGACCGGATACTTGACAAGATGAAGAAAAGTCAAAGTGGGTCAAAGGGAGTGACCGGACACTTGGTGAGGGAGTCCTAGCAGGTCAAGGGTGACCGGATGCTAGGCATGATGAACCAACATGTCAAGGTTGACCGGATGTTTGTTTGGGAGGCTTGGGACTTGGTTTTTGGCAAAAACCAGAAGCCGAATCGATCAGCCGATCGATTGGCTGGAGCCCAATCGATCGGTCGATCGATTGGGGTGTCCCTGCGAGAAGCCTTCGTCCCAATCGATCAGTGGATCGATTGGGAGGAAGTCGCGAAAGCACAGATCGCCACGCGATCATAAGGTCCCAATCGATCGATTGATCGATTGGGAAGGTGTCAGTATCGCGATAAGCCTGGATCGATCGGCGATCGATCCAGCGTATTTCCGAACAGGGCGCTCGGATCGATCCGTGGATCGATCGAAATCTCCGATCGATTGGAGCAATCCAATCGACGGATCCGTACCGCGCGAGATAAAGGTCGTTGGCGTGCGTCTTCTTCGGCAGAACTTCTACTGTTCAATCACGATCTTCACCAACAACTCCACAGCTCTCACTAAGCTCCAGATCGCCAGTTCTTGAAGGTTCTTGGAGGTTCTTCCAAGTCAAGAGGCAGATCAAAAGCAAGAAGAAGAAGCTAGGGTTAGGGCTTTTGTACTCATTGTAAGCTTGTGCTTGTATTTCATTACCTTTCCCTTTCTTCTTGTATTGAGAGTCTTGTAGGGCTTCTCCGCCTTTGGTAGTTACCATAAAGGAGTGTTTCATAGTAGAGGGTGCGTGAGTAGGTGTGGATCCTTGGACTAGTCACCTCTTGTGAGGTGGATACCAAGTAAACCATCCTTGTTAGCGTTGCGTGTTTTTGTTTCTTGTATTTCCGCTGCATATCTCTGAAGAAACAAGCAACGACGAGCACCTAGCACGCGACGAGCTATTCACCCCCCCCCCCCCCCTTCTAGCTACTTTTCGGTCCCAACACTCACTAGGGATGACTTCCCTAGACACCTTCCTAAGGACCTTTCTAGGCTTCTTAAAAGCATTGGTCACCTCTACTAGGTCACTTCTAAGAATAACTTCCCTTGTAACTTTCTTTGTGACTTTATTAGGCCTTTTTGGAGCCTTAGTCACCTTTACTAGATCAACTTTAGGGATGACCTCCCTTGCGACCTTCTTTGTGACTTTGTTAGACTTCTTATAAGTCTTAGTCACATTTGTCTTATCAAAAGTACTCTTAGGGATTCCTTCCCTAGTATCTTTGACTTGATCTCTACATTTAGGGTTGGCCCCATAGCTATATGGAACCCTATGAAAGGAAGTCACATCTTCTTTGGCTTTAGGTTTGTATCCCAAACCCCTATCGCCATTGGATGGTTCTTGTCTAGCTTTTCCTAGGTTATGCTCATTTTGATCCCTAAGCATGTTTTCCATTCTTGCTAAGGTCCTTTCTAAATTATCAAGTCTTGTCCTCAAGACTTGATTTTCACTCCATAAATTCCTAGATTTTGATTTTTCATTGAATCCTTGAGCATTTCTATTTTTAAACATATATCTAAAATTCTTGGTGTTATTGCCTAAATTGTTATTTACCTTCCTAACCTTAGGTGTGGTAAATCTAGCATGAGGAGGAATATATCTATCCTTAAGGTTATCATGCCTTCTATTCTCATGATAAATAGCATTAAGATGATAAGAGTTATTTCTAGCATGCTTTTTATCATGTGTCAATGGAATGGATTCATTAAATGATACCTTGGTTTTTACCTTGGAAGCTCCCTTCTTCTCCCACTTCTTCAAGTGCACCAATTTCTTGAGCTCTCCTCTCCTTGGACACTTTGTGTGGTAGTGGCCCCACTCACCACATGTAAAGCACCTAATGTGCTTCTTCTCCTTCTTCTTCTTCCTACAACTCACATTAGTTTCTAAATTAACTTTAGTGAGTTTAGGGTTTATCTCCTTTACCTTCTTGAGCGAAGGACACCTACTCTTGTAGTGCCCCATCTTACCACACTCAAAACATTTGATGTGGTCCTTTGTGCTCTTCTTGGTAGTTGAGGTGGAGGGTTGAGCTTCCAAGATCTCCTCTTCCTTGGATTTCTCTTCTTCTTCTTCACTTGAAGATGTGGATGATTCCACTTCTTCCTCCCTTGAAAATGTGGATGATACCTCCTCATCTTCCTTCTCCTCAGATGTTGAACTCGTGTCAACATTCAATTGGTCCTTCTCTTCTTGGACCAATGAGTCCTTCTCCTTGGGTTCCTCCTCTTCTTGGATTTGTGTAGGACTCTCATGAAGTGCAATTACCTTTTTCCAAAGGTTGTTTGCATTCTCGTACTCACCTACACTCAAAATTATGTTAGAGGGTAATAGATTTAACAAAATTTTTGTTACCTTCTTATCCGCCTCCGCTTGCTCCCTTTGTTCCTCGGTCCAATATCGAGGTCGGAGGCACTTCCCCTTTTTGTCCTTTGGAGGCTCAAATGGGTCACTCAAGACAACCCATTGGTTCAAATCCATTTGGAACCATGTCTCCAACCGCTTCCTCCAATAATTGAAGTCTTCTTTGTCGTACGGAGGTGGAATTCAGATATCCCATCCGAGCGGTCCTTCGGACTCCATCTTCCTCTAGCTTTGCTCTCTTGGCGGTTACTCCGTAGAAGAGCGACCTCACTCGATACCACTTGTTGGGACCTTGACGCTGCTAGAGGGGGGTGAATAGCGTCTCACCCAAATCGATCACTTCCTATAATGTTAGTTCACAACGGAATACAAAACAAATACTAACAAGAGAAAGCAAACCTAACACGTTGATTTAACGTGGTTCGGAGATAAAACTCCTACTCCACGGCTGTCCGTAAGGTGGACGATCCCGATCCGTCGGTGGATGATTCCCCGGAAAACCTCCGGCTAGCTCAAGCTCCTTGTCGGTGGAGAAACCTCGCCACAAACACTTGAATACAAGCACACCGATCGCACGAAGGCTTGGGAGACTCTAATAGGCTTTAACCAAGTCTATTTCGTCAACCATGGCCAAGCACCTCGAGCTCTATTAAATAGAGCTCGAGAGGAAAATACTAAGCCATTTTCCCGCTAGACTGGTGTATGCACCAGTCGACTGGTCCTTTAAGTGAGGTCGACCGTTACCCAACGTCCGGCTACCAGTCGACTGCTACAGTGTACCAGTCGACTGCTACAGTCACCAGTCGGCTGCTACAGTGTCACAACAATACTACTACAGTACTGCTACAGTAAATCCTAAAACACATAGAATTTTGCCCAACCTAGACCTAGCCTTCTAGCCTCCTCCATCAGCCTCGCGTCCCTCGGATGTCTCCCCATCCTTCACGTCTTGCCTTCTGGAGCTTCCTTCGGCCTTGTCTATATTGTCGGGTCTTCCTTTGCCAAGAGACTCCTCACCTCCGGGACTTCATCCATTGCCAAGTCACACTTGGACTTACGTTGCCAAGACTACATGCTTGAACTTACACCGCCAAGACTCATTCTTGGACTTTCCTCATTTGCCAAGATCACACTTGGACTTTCCTTGTTGTACCTGTATCCTGCACACTCACAATGCATATCAAATACAACAATAAACCTAACTTAAACCTTTGCCCAAACATCAAAACCTAGGGCACCTAGATTGCTCCAACAATATCTACCTCCAGGTCTTCCCTTTTTGCTACTACTACTATATTGACGTCAGATGTGGCATCTTGCTACCTTTTGAACTGCTTTTCTCACCTCATCCATTACACCTTATTAGTGGCACTGCCCTGGTCACTCAATTTTGAGCTGGTGAAATGTCTTAGTTTTAGAGTTAGATCCTATTTTTGTTTTGAGGCTTGTAGTGTTAGGTAAACATCATTTTACTTCTTTCCTCTGAGAACATAAATGAAGAATTCTTCTTTTGCTCATGTACTCTTACTTGAATTCAAGTTCAATTTGCTGTTGTACTTGTTCATTTTGTATTATTCTCATTCAATGCAAAGCAGAGTGTAGCAATGGCTCAAACAATTTTTTGTAGGATGATGCGACTACTTGCACTCTTGTAGCAGTTTGGATTTATAGCCATATAGATTCTATGATTATGCACTTTGATGACCAAGCTTCTATCAGCATTGCCAATAAACATATTGAAACTTCGTTTGCCACTTCAGAGAGATGTTGTGATGACTAGGAACTTTTCTATCAGTTTTTAAGATTAACTTGGTAAAATTTTCCTCTAGACCACTTTGACTAATATATTCTTCTACTGTGAATTTCAAGCTGGAAATGATTGATATATATTCTCAGATTGGGGATTGTGTTTTTAAAAGCAAATTATTGTTATTTTAATTTCTTTTTATTCATTAGATTAGATCACATAAGGTGGGTGCATCATAGCATCTATTAATAACTGAATAACACCATCTTATCCTCAGCTATAAGTAAAACTAGAGCAAATACCTAATTAAAATTTCAATATGCTTAAAAGTTTATTCTTGATTACTTGAGCGACTGAACCTATAGCCTCTAGGAAAATGAAAGATTTTGCCTCTTCTACCAATCACTAGGTTATATGTACAACAGAAGTGAGGATCTTTCGAAATATGATTTCTTTGATGCCTATCAATTCATTAATCTTCAGTCAACAATGATGACATTGGTTTTGCTTGAAATAAACAATATTGATGTTTGTTTAGTGTATTTGATGAATCCCTTGAGTCTTGTTTTAGCATAGTTTCATCATATTTTATTCTGGCTTCATGAATTCAAAATCTAAACTAAAACCTGTCCTGTTTCATTGGTTTGTGTAAATTCTAGATCATTGCATTTAGTGATGAGGAGGGTGTAAGATTTCAGTCTACATTTCTAGGCAGTGCAGCTATTGCTGGTCAGCTCCCTGCATCAGTGTTGAAAACATCTGATAAGAAGTGATTTTCTCAACTACAACTTGTTTCATCTTCATCCATTACTTTTTCCACTTCCTGATTGTGCAAAACTTGTAGTGGTGTCACAATTCAAGATGTGCTGAAAGCAAATTCTTTTGAAGGCACTGATGGAAGTCTTCTTCAGGTCAAGTATGATCCTGAATCTGTGTGGGGTTATGTGGAGGTACATTCTAGCTACACAAGTTCTTTATTTTTTCTCATATTCTTTCTTTGTTTTAAAAGACATTTGTGTATGACTTGGCATTATGTGAAAAATACTTTGTTCTTATTTTTTGCCACAGGTGCACATTGAACAAGGTCCTGTATTGGAATCTCTTGGTTATCCTCTTGGCATTGTCAAAGGAATTGCTGGACAAACACGATTAAAGGTATGCATAATATATCATTTTCTTTTGCTATAAACTATAGTACAGGTAACATAATCTTTCAAGTAAACTTCTATGGGTTGAGTAGGAAATTAGATCTTAAAAGAAGTTCCAGTATCCAAAATGTGGACTGATTAGCAAGTATATTCATATCAGAACATTGTAAGTTACCTTGCATCGCAAAGCTGAAATTTCTCTCATCAGTACAAAAAGCTCATATATCAACAGGAAATGACCATAAAATTTATGTGGGGGATAAGGACTATTATATAACACAATTCAGGGAATTACATGCAGTAGAAAAAGATTTTGCCCATTATAGTGCAGGTTTATATCTTTACACCAAGAAATGAATCATAAAAAAGTATTAAAGAGTCTGAATATTATTGCAGCTAGTGTTCTTAAATATCTCTCTTTTTACGTAGAAACTAGAACTTGAAACTGTAGTTGATGCTGACCTTGTTTTTTTGGTGTATAACTTCGCTAAACTAGGACTATTTTTGTACCTTTTAGTTGTATGCTCTTTTTATGATTATTTTATCTTTTATATTCAGTTTTGACCATCAAGCTCATTGTAACTTATGCTTTCATAAAAGATATGATTAAATGCTTACGAATTACTAAGAAGTTTGATTTTGACCTCATCAAAAACTCAGTTTGGCTCCTTAAATATAACTTTTATTAATCAATTTCTTAAATTAGAACAAACATCACTTTGGAAGTTGCTCAGGGGCTAATCTTAGTATGATTAATCAGAAAGTGGCTATATTCTTCAGTCTCCCTATATATTCTACTCAAGTGAATATTTATCCTCCAATGTAGCTGGCAAGTAATAGATGGAACGTCTACTCTTCAGGTAAAAGTAACTGGTTCTCAGGGGCATGCGGGTACTGTTCCAATGCTAATGCGTCAAGATTCATTAACCGCAGCAGCTGAACTTATTGTAAATCTGGAGAGTCTATGCAAATATCCTGATAGAGTCTTCACCTGCAACGAGCAGTGTGGATGCTATAGCAAAGAATCCTTTTCAGGATTGGTTTGCACAGTGGGGGAGATATCTACCTGGCCAGGCGCCAGCAATGTCATCCCAGGCCAGGCAAGTTACATACTTAATCATGATTCGTACCTCCATAATGGACTGATTTATGATAATTTGATGTTTGATTTTTGCAGGTAAACTTCACTGTTGATGTACGAGCAATGGATGATGAGGCAAGGGAAATTGTAGTTTCAGAATTTTCACGCCAAATCTATCAAATATGTGACAATCGGATGGTTAATTGTACTATCGAGCGTAAGGTACGTACAGGATTTGTCCTTCCTAATTTTATTTAGAAAGTTACATTGACACACCAGTTCCATCAGCATAATGCAGAGGCAGTACATTGCGACTCTGAACTAAGTCGACAACTCAAACAAGCAGCTCACTCAACCATGAAGATGTTGGGAAAAAACATTAGGGAAGTCCCGATACTGATGAGCGGAGCAGGGCATGATGCAATGGCAATGTCTCATCTTACCAAGGTAACTCTTTGCGGTCTTCAAACAATGAAATCATCACTACAATCATCATTTTATCAATCTTGTTGGTATTAAAGCAGGTGGGGATGGTGTTTGTTCGATGCCGCGGAGGTATCAGCCATTCTCCCGATGAATATGTAATGGATGATGATGTCTGGGCTGCTGGTCTTGTTCTTTTAAATTTCCTCGATCAACAAGTAATTGACGACCACATGAGCTCATAGAAAGACTCATGAGATGTGGCTTGTAAAGTTGTTGCCTCGTAGTGGACCATGAAAGACTCGTGCAAATGCAATGGATACTCAAAGTTCTCGTGCACTGTTTGAGTCAGTGATCTGATGAAAAGAAAAATCAGATCTTCATTAGCTTGTAAGCAACAGTCTCTTTATCATCATTGTTACTATGGTACACACATAATATTATTATATAAACTTTACATGGTTTCATTCTTAGTGTTGTTAAAAACGACCTATGAAATGATCAATTCTTGAAGACCCAACAAAGTGAACCAAGCACTAGTCTATTGAGCCGAGTAAAGTTAAATCAAGATTTAGGACTAGCTAAATTGTTGATTTCTAACAATGTTTTTAATTTTACTTTATCCTGATAAAGTTTGCACAACGATTCTACTTGATCGACTTGATAAGTAATTAACAAATTACACCATAGAGTGGAACGTAACCACTTGCAGTGCTTTTAAGTAATTAAATTAAAGCCTAGCTAACAGTCTCTTTCTCTCACTCTCCCTTTATCAAATCAAGAAAAGGAACTTGATGGATGTATCCTATTTATTAATTATGCAAAGATGCTTTCCAAAAGCATGTTGATCATCATTATGGTGGTCATATGGAAGTTCACACTACAATTCTAAGTTAGTTAACCCTTCATTACTTTTCATCCTTGTATTTAAAATGTAGAATTAATATCAAATAAAATGAGAATGCTCAGTGAGTAAGAGTGCCAAATAATTAGTTGGTATTGACCCTAAGATATATTGTCAAGGTCTTAAAGTAAAATTTGTCTTCATTGAAAGTAGAAACTCGAAACTTACATTGTGTGTTAGCTAAACAAATATAAAATGAAGTGGTCCAGCAGTTCATATCACATTAAGCTTAATGTAACTAATAATGATTTGATTTAGTGAACTTTGCCATAATAAGTTTTATTTTTTTTATATTTTGTACATTGTCTTTGTGATGAAAAACTTCTCAATGATACCAAGGTAATCATGATCTACAAATTAAATGTTTATGTTAATAAACATTAATTATCATTTTCATACCATTTCCTTTGAAATTTTAAATGTTATGTTGAATCATTCTTTTTTGTAGGTTTTAATGTTTGGAAACATAGAACAATGTTTTGATAAAAATATTATTGCATGAGGTAGAGTTGTATAAATGCTGCAATTCTTAGACTGAAATAATGTAAGGAGACATGAATACAAAAACCATATAAAAATTCAAAGGGAAAAGAAATGATAGTAAAACATGTCAAAATTTAATAATAATAATAATAATATTCAAATCATATGCAAAATAATTTTTATTTATTAAAAAATACTCTAACCTAAATATAAATTACCAGAGTTAAAATCTCTTTTCATATAAGATCTCTATAATTTTTATTGATATTTTTGGTGTCCTATTGATAATTTAATTTCAATGATATTTATATTCAGTTGACTAAATGTTATCATTTAGTTTAAGTGCCACATTCAATTTTTATATTAAATTGTAGTTTTATATTTTACATATATGTCTTCATTTAATTTAGAGGAGGATTCTAATGTGTTTTTAATTTGTCATTTGTAATATATATGTCCACATCCTTAATGCCTAAGTTTTAATATGATTCTATTTAATTGCAAAAAGGAGGAATGTTTCATATAATAACATTTCATGAATGAATCCCTTTTTGAACTGATTGGATGGACATTTTCATGCAATTGCACCCAAATATTCTCTTTAATCTTACTATCTTACTATTTAATTAAGAAATTGAACTCTTTAATAACTAATTTTGATGAAATTCAAAATTAAATTACGTTAATATCTTTTTTCGCATTAAAAATAAATTTAAGACTTATTAGTAATTTTTTCTGGTTATTTTTTATATAAAAAATATGCGCTATCATAGTTTTTTTTAATCCCCACATCTTTGAATTGACAACAGCGCAAGTGGAGAAACTTCTATAAATATTTTGGGTCGGCGACGTTAGTAAATATATTTCTCAGTTTTTTTTGACTAAGATCAAGTATAGTATCTATTCTTATCAGTTTAATATTTGATATAAAAAATTAAATTAAATTTTTTATGAAGGAGAGTCCGTTATAATAGTTTGCTGTTGGGATTCTTAAAAGTCATTCTTGTGTTACACTACTGCATGGGCTTGACACACCCTTACCAAGTCCAATTTATTGGTCTGAAGCACTAATCACCATATATTATACAAATCACAAAAAAAATCGTGCAGTGATTGCGCGGTGCACGACGTAACCCTCACAATGAAAACAAACTCCCCTGGGGCATCCGGACGTCTGGACAAGGTCGCTTAGGAGTATGCAAGGTAAGGATGGGTAGGGTGTGTGTGTGTGTGTATATATATATATATATATATATATATATATGTGTGTGTGTGTGTGTGTGTGTGTGTGTTGTGTGTGTGTGTGAAAATTTTACAATGAGGACAAATATCAATAAGACAGCAAAAAAATAAAGTAGACATTGAAAGCTATATCAAAGAGGATTCAGTCAATAAGAAAGAAGAAAAGAGAAGACAACCAAAACTAAAAGCAGCACAAGAAAATAACCTCAGCACACAAATACAAGACCATTATTATTATTTTCCATTTAAATATAATTTTCTTTTTTGAAACAAGAAAAGAAGAAAAGGAGAGTATAATATGGCTGCATGCCCAAGGCCATATGGGGCATCTTCACTGTTGCTCTACTCATGATTTTTGAAAAGGATGATGGAAATAAAAACTAGAAGAATAATAGCCTTATCATGTGCTATTCCCCCTCTTTCTTTTTCATCACTCACATATGAGTGCATGTCTCTCAAAGTAGGGTTTCAAGCGTGTGGCTTTCCAAGTGTATATGTACCATGCACCCATCTCCTCAAAATATAGAACCCTATTCCTTCAATTCCCTCATTTGTGCTCCCTTTTTGTTCTTGAATCTCAACTCGAGCAATTCTTTTGGTATAGTAGAAGAGTAGAGAGAGATCAAGATTTAAAGAGAGAATGTTCCATGCTGCTTCTGAGAATTTCACAATGAATAATTCTCAAGAAAGGCAGATGTGTGTCGTCCAAGCTGCGGATTCCGGCCTAGTCCTCACCACTGACCCCAAACCTCGCCTTCGATGGACCGGGGAACTCCATGAGCGCTTTGTCGACGCTGTCAATCAACTCGGAGGCCCTGATAGTATACTTAATTATATGCTATTTATTAATCTTCTCCTTAATCCTTCTTCTCTCTATATATATTATGATGATTAATTGATCTTGTAGAGGCCACACCAAAAACCATCATGAGAGTCATGGGTGTCAAGGGCCTCACTCTCTACCACCTCAAGAGCCACCTCCAGGTATATGGTTCAAAGATTGTAAGTTTTCTTTCGATATATAGGAAACCGAAGATCCTACATATACTCAAACATGTGAAAAAAAAAAAAATTGTGCAGAAATTTAGACTTGGCAAGCAACCTCACAGAGATTTCAGTGCTCACACAATTAAAGATGGTCAGGGAGTGTACATATATACAAGCCATGATCTTGATTAATCTTTCCTATTAGTTATCACTATCCTTATAGTTTCTAAACATTTCAAAATTTATGGCGGCAGAACTGCAAAGAAATGCAGCCTCTTCATCCATGTTGATGAGTCGATCGATAAATGAGTGAGTTTTATAAGTTAGTTAGTTAGTTAGTTCCATTTTGTTAACTTCTTGTTTACATCCGTGCATAATTTAGATCTTAATTAATTAATAGGAGTTTGATGGCACAAGCTATAAGGATGCAAATCGAAAGGAGATGCCATGAGCAATTAGAGGTAAGAATTCTTTCAGTTATTGATGTATTCATAGAGAGAAAAAAGAAAGAAAGAAATTAAGAAAACTTTATTTAATTTGAACTCTTGTTTAGATTCAAAAACACTTGCAACTGAGGATCGAGGCAGAAGCCAAGTACATGGAAAGCATGTTGGAGAGAGCATATCAAACACTCTTGAAAGATAGTATTGGAGATCACCATCAAGGTCTTGCCCAAAACCTTGTTGCCCAAAAGAATTTGGATCCTTCGAATAATCGATTTCTTTCCCTTGACACACAACTACAAAGACCTCCATACGTTGGAGAAGAACAATTGCAACTAAGCATGCAAGTGCTACAACAGAAGCAGACAACCACACCACTTGAGGAATTTTTGCTAAACGATGACAATGCATATAATGAAAACCCTACTAATGTCGGGTGGACAAATGCTTATGAGCTGGAGGTGCAAAAAATGGAATCATTTGTGGCAATGTTGGATCAAGAGGAAACCTTGTCGAATAGCAACGATCAACTAGAGATGATTGTTCCAACCCCCACGGATGGGATCAATGGCGCCGCGGGGAGCATCGAAGAGAAGAAGTATGAAGCACTCGAGAAGTTCAATAGCTCAATTGCAATATCTCAAATGACAAGAGGCCAAGCAAGAAACATGTCTTATGGATGAAGTGCATAATTCTACAAGTTAAGAAGATGAGCTATATATTAAAGATTGGATATCATCGAATACATTCTTGATTAAAAATCAAACAATGTTTTCATGGAGATTGTACTGATCGAGTGTCTCGAGAGTAACATCAAAGACCCTCTTATTGAGATACTTCTAGACATTGTAGTTTGATTATGTGTTTAATTAAAAGTAGTTAATTAAGCTTAATTTCTTATAATGAGTGATTTGTTTTCCTAGAAACTTTAGATATAGCTAACATTAATTGAAATGTTTATACATTATTTTTTAAAAATATATATAATATAATATATTTTGCATGTAAGGCAACACACTTAAGGCATCTCCCATGCAAGGTTTATGAGAGGTTTGTAAAATTAAAAAAAAAGTTGAATAAAAAATCTTAAACCATTGTAAAGATAAGGTCTGAGATCTATAGTTTATGAACAGTAGTGAAATTATATTGATTTAATATGCATGAAATCATATAACTCATGCTAAATCTCATTTAGAAACTTTAATTATTGGAGATATTTCAATCGGTTTTCATATTATTGATGTGATATATTAAAATTATAAAAAAAATTATTTAGAGTTCTAATTATTATTGGAGATGTTGAATCCAACCCTAGTAACCCTAGTAGATAGGGAATTAAGTAAGAGGAAGTAGCAACAAAAGAAGGGAAGCTTCCCCTTGGGCCTAATGCATATGCATGGTACTTTCTTATCCCCATGCACTTTCTTTCACTGTCTTTCTCTCATGGCCTCCAAATTGGTGGATGTCGCCCACATATCTCTTACTCCAGCATCCAAGGTGCTATTCTGGATCATGCACGCATGCTTTCTTCGCCATGCCTGGCCTGGCCAGCTTTTGAAGTTGCTAGCTACCCCATCTTGCATCTTCTCTCCTCTCCTCAGAGAAGCTTCCTCGAGAGTCACACCTCTAGCTCCCTAGCTTTAATTTCACCAACTTACTTACTTTCTTTCTTTCTCTTTGGGCGGTTGGACTCGGACATGTGGGATCAGCAGTTTGAGATCCATGTTTTAGTTTAATTTATTAAGGGACAAGATCTTGTCTTGCACCTTCCTTGTACATTTACCTGAAACCGATAAAGGCATGTGAGTCACCACCACCTTCGATTCCCTCTTCTTTTATACCAGCTGACCAAAAAGACATATATATATATATATATATATATATATATATATATATATATATATATATAGAATTGACATATATGAGCTAGCTATTCTTTGATGCAAAAAATGACATGTCTTTGATCAGTTTGGTATAGAAGCAAGACCTACACATAATTAACTTGGCTATAGTATGTCATTCAAGTACTCAATTATTTCCAAGAATGCGGGAGATTAGCTTCATTAGTTTCATGTTTCACAGGACACAAAAATGACTCAAATTAATGTAGCCCAAATCTTGGCCAAAATGATAATTGAGGTCTAAAATGAATTGGCACTAATTTGAGAAGGTCACATTGTTGCTTAAGACATCAACTACATAAATGAATTGAAGATGTGCAAAGTGATGGATTATTGGCATCATCATCCTCATCATGACAATATTGATAAAAGCTAATGATAATTAAAATCTAATAAATTTGGTGCTATTCTACTCAATCGTGTGATAACTAGATATGACCACTTCCATCCATATGAGAATTAATCCTCCATATCTCCATTAATTTTGTACTCAATCCTTTGCACAATTTTCTATCATGTCATTTCCACAACACCCACTTTTGTTTGCAAGATTGGTCTCTCGCTCTATAGATCACCTAGAAGTCCTCTATCCCCACATTGTCCAATCCTTTTGGGATGCAACCTTGTCTTTGTGAGAATAGATCAAAAAGGTGACTCGACTCCCTTTTCCACCATGAACCCTCCATAGATATTTCCCTCTTGATGCTGCCACTAATTAAAAGCCATATGATCCCTCATTCTTTGCTTTATTCTCTTGCTCACCACCTCCACTACCCTTCCTTTAGACCTAGGTCAATAGTATAGATGCTGTGATTTGTTGTACAACCGCAAGTGTGACTAACCTTCCTTTTTTCTTTGAGTGGAAGCCACATTCGAAGAGGAGAGCTGTCGCTCGGATGAACAATAGAGTTACTATGATTGTTGTGGATACTAAACTTGTTGTGTCTTCTCCATAATTTTTAGCTTTCGGTAGCATTGTGGATCGGAGCAACTAAAATGAGTTAATTCCCCTTAACTTCTCCTTTCTGATCGAGCTACATCTCAATCAATCAACAAGGCCATTGAAATTTAGTTGATCACTATTCTTATCATTGTAAGTCCCTAAAACTCTCGACTGTAAGCATTGATTTAGAATCATATTTTGGTGTCAATGGCCCAAAGCTTTGAAGTATGTTCTTACCTTTGGTTGAGTTTTGAGTCCATTAGGCAGATGGGTAGAAAGAGTTTATATATGGTAAAATTTCACAATAAAAATGACTATCTACTTTTTTTTTCCTTACTCGTACTGGATGTAAGTTGGGTTGTCTTATAAATTGTTCTATCTAGTAAAAAATCAAAATATGGGAGGGAAAATTTTCTTGAAAATTAGAAAGAGATTGAGGGAAAAGTTTGAAAGAGAGATTGAGGGCATGCTTGAGGTGGAATATAGACCCCAAATGGTGTCAAGCTAAACACCAAAAGCTCAAAGCCTAGTTGTAAGTCAATACCTACTTAGGATTTGTTGTATCTTTTTTTTTTTTTTAATCTGTTAATAATATATATATATATATACTTCTGATATGCATGTTGTTTGACTCTTTATGCATGCATATTGATTATTTTTTTTTATCATGTTAGAGATTAATTTATTTGCTGAGGCATGGATTATTTTTCATTTCAGTTAGAGATTAATGGGCTATTGGATCTCGGACTATGTGGGTTGGATTCATTGCACTCAGACGGCTCCTGCACATCAACACTCGTCAGCGGACACCGACGTAGCCGATGTGTCCCCCCTCTCACGGCCAAGTTAGCACTAGATTGAGAAAGAAATGAAAAATAAAAGAACAAGAAGAGTAGTGTTAGCTCCTTTACCATAACATTTGTTGTCCTATTTATAAGGACATGCTCCCAAGTCCTAATATAAGGGGCTATCAGATCTTAGATCTGTTCCATGTGGGTTGGATCCATTGGGTTGGAAGAGGAGCAAAGTTCTTTGATAGCAATAGTCCCTCATTCGAGTTGGACTGAAGAGAAAAGTTGAATAAAATCCGATTTAGGAAGTGTAGGGTACTTGGGTTGTTGAGCTATAAAAGTGATCTAGAAGGTCCAGTCGAAGAGCCGAGTCATTGAGTCGGATGGAGACTAGTGCTACTGAACGTTCGTGAAAGACTCAAAAAGTCAAGTCAAAAAGCCCGCACTAACTTGGAGAAGCTCAATCCCGTCGAGATCATGGAGAGTAAGAAACTCAATCCTGCGTTATATATCCGGGGAGAGAACTCGATCTCGCTCGTGGGGATAATAAGAAAATCAATCCTGCGTCGACCGGAGAATAAAGCGCAATCCCGTCAAGGTCATGGGAAAAAAAAAAATCAATACTTCACCGACCGAAGAGAGGAGCTCAATCTTATTGAGGTCATGGGTATAATGAGAAAATCAATCCCACATCAATCAGAGAGAGAAGCTTGATCCCACCAAGGTCGCGGGGATAGTAATCTTGCTAAGGTCGTAGGGATAATAAAAAAATCAATACCATTAAAGTTATGGGAATAATAAAAAATTCAATCTCACACCAAGGAGAGAAGTTTGATCCCGTTGAAATAGTAAAGATAATAAAAAAAATCCAATTTTGCACCAACCGGAAAGAGAAGTTCGATCCCATTGAGGTTGTGAAGAGAATAAGTCTCACACCGATCGGGGAGATAAACTTGATCCCGTTAAGGTCATGGAGAGAATAAAAAAACCAATACCGCGCCAATTGGGGAGAATAAGAACAGAAGGGCTGAGGAATGTTCCATAGTAAATAAGTAGAGAGGGGATGTTCTTAGTCATGGATGTTTTCATGAATGCACGATTGATGACATGTGTAATCTTTCCAGAGATGTTCCCAAAGTGACGTGATGTTAGACAAAATAATATGTTGTCAGAGATTTTTGTGACTTAGCTGAATTAAAAATTACATAGAATTTAAATTCAACTTACAATAGAAATGACCTGAGCAGATGATCTCAGGCTGCCAGCAGGGGCTGGTTTCTGTTACGTATAGAAGAGCGGACTGAGTCGCCGAGCGGGCAGATCAGCCGAGCAACAGGTCTGTGTTGCCGAGCGGGCAGATCGGCTGAGCTGCAGGTCTGCGTTGCAGAGCGACTTGAGCAGGTCTATAGAGCGACAAAGCATGTCTGCAGAGCAGGTCTTGACAGAGCAGTCTGCAGAGCGACAGAGCAGATATGCATAGCAGGTCTTGAAAGAGTAGGTCTGCAGAGCAAGTCTTGACAGAACAGGTCTGTAAAGCAAGTCTTGACAGAGCAGGGTCTTGATAGATCTGGCGAAAGGCTGGCCGGTCGGACGATAAATCGTTGTCTTTGAGCGCAATAGATAACAGTTCTGTAGTATTTAAAAATCGTTGTCTTTTAATACCAAAGACAATAATTTTGTAACGCTTTAAAAACTGTTGCCTTTAGATGTTATGTAAAAGAAAAAAAAAATATGTCAACTAAGATTTACAAAATTAACTATACACAGCAATAAGAAGAAGAAATTTACCTCAATATACTTTTTAAATAATCTTAAGCTTTAGAAAATTAACTGTATACATCACTAACCAATCAACTAGTTTATGATTACCATCACAAATTGCAATAGACAAAGCAATTATAACATAGAAAATAGAATGAAAACTTGTTGGAAGATTCATATTTATGAAGCTTGTTTATCCTCTGTAGCATGTTCAAATGTCTCTCCGAGCACAAGCTCTAGTGCATCATCATAATCATCATCTTCTATACCTTTAGCAGCAGGAGCAACATAGGGTGATTATTTTGGGAATTGCTTAGCGAGCCTCCATAGGTTCTCTAAATTATCAAAACCTGTGTAACCACGTGAAGATCATAAAAAGCTGATTGTTTTCATGAAGCATATAGAAATATTACAAGAGCAACCTAAAGAAGATTATAACTAGTTACATATATGGTTCTGAAGTACAATTGATGCATTTCACAGAAGTTAAACATGAAATCATATTATAATGAAAAGACGTATAATGAGAAGACTTACCGAACTGGTTGACGATTGTAGGAGCAATTCCTAAAGTTCTGAAACCAGAAAAATCATAAGGTTACACTTTCAAAAAACTTTCATAAGAGAAATTATAGGAGAACATCATATTGAGTTAAAAAGTTGTTATTTAAATATATTGTCAAGTTAAACACATATATAGAATACTAGCTACTTATTAATAATCTACTTAATGAAATTTCTTCTTCTATTTTTCCTTAATTTATGAATGCAGTCTCCTACTCATACAAAATAGTTAATATGAGAAGGAAAAAACTGTACTTTTAATCTGAGGAGAACTGCTAACCACCCATGTATTTGCTGCAATCAAAGTTTGTACCAAATACAAAACAAAAGGAGTTGAATATCATAATATAATTTTGTTATATAATACATGAAATCATTAGCTTGCTTAATCAATTTCTATATTGGTTTACGTTTGGGATTAAATGACTTAATAGGTTTAAAGAACCAAATATCAAATTAAAGTCTAGCTAGTTCAGGAGGACCAGATAACTAGTAGGAAGCCTAGATAAGTCAGAGAAGACCTGATATATGACAGGAAATCTAGTTGGATCCGCAGGACCTAACAATTTGTTGAAGTCCAAATGAGGCATTTGGCAGAAAGACTTGGTGGCTCAAACGTCGAGTCAAGTGATTCTGTAAATGGTAAGTTAGGTAAGTAATTGGAGAAGAGAGATCCAATGAGGAATGAATCCAGTAAGACTATAGGCGATGGTCCAATTTATATCCATTTTAGAAATCTAAGTTGAGACCAAAACTAGATCCTGATTATGTTAAACATGATCTAATTTATAATTTTATTATATGTGCTAACTCTATTTTACAGATATTTTTATTATTTTGGACTAACATGTTTTATAAGAATGAAGTTCGAATAAACAGTGTTCGAGGTGTCTTAACTGATTGGAGGTGCCTTGAGTGAAGGATTGGATGCCCCTTAGATGGATGAAGACATCCCAGAGGAGATAAACTTCGAGGATAAAGTTTCAACATTGGAGGCGCCCTAAGTTGATTGGAGATGTCTCGGAGCTGATAAGCTCAGAGACTGAAAGCACCCTCAACCACTTGGAGGTGCCCTGAGTGGATAAACGCCACATATTTTGAATCAGATCAATTGGAGGCGCCCTAGGTTATTGGAGGAGACCTAGGTCGTTAGAGGCAGCCCCAATACAGTATAAAAGGAGGTTTCAGGTAAAACATTCTTCACTGTTCCTACTTGATTAATGTTGCATCGTCTTCCTACTGCTATCGTGTTATGACTCTGCTACGCCCAACTGCTACAGTCAAAATGACATTGACTTCCAGCTATGATCTTCAACTACTACAAGTATCGATAAAATATTGTTAATTATTTATTACTGTATAAAGAATGTGTTGATTATTACACTTCTTTCATTAGTGTATTCATTACCTCTATCCGAAAGTTTTAGAAAGAGGGTTTAGTGGATTGTCTAACGGAAACATTTCAAGGATATATCGTGGCAAAAAGATGAATACACTTGCTCCCAGCGCACCTGCCAATCCGTCCGAAGGCGAAGACCAACACGAAAGAGATAAATCATGGACGGCTATTAGCCTTTGATTCCAAGAATATATAAACCTTGGAATAGTAGTCATTAGAATATGAACTAAGTAATCAATTACTATATGTTATTTTATGTTACTCAGTTTTCTTCCGCTGCACACTTAAGCTTTAAAAACCGCAAAAGATCAGAGTTTTTTAAATACACTTGATTTACCTTTTCTCATGTATATATCGATCGTATAGATACTTATACCTTTATGAAGTATAACTTATACCTCTATGAAGTATAACTAATACACGAAGATCCATATTCATATCTAATAAATTAACATAATTTATAGCAAAAGAAAGTTGGCTTAAATTAATCATTTATAAGATATGAGCTTTAAATAAAATAATTAGCTGTAAAGATTTAAAGTAAAATAATAATAAATTTAAATATAAAAATAAAATAAAATATAAAAAAAAACCTAAAATCTAATCTCCTACGAGGACGTTTTTTCATTTCTTTATTCGTGCTCCCCTTATAACATCATGTTTAATTTATAGTAATTGATGCGGTGAAAAATAGGAGTTCATCTGTCACGGGTCGATTAATATATATTGATCAGAGTCAAGATGATCAACATTGGAGGTTACGGAAAGAGCTCAGGTCAAAGATGGATGTCTGGTTTTCCCGATCGATAAATAAGTGGTCGAGTGGATCATCCGGTAGGTCAAACAAATGGACATCATGGGTCGGGCGGATGAATGGACAACCCATAGTTGATTGTTTCGGTCGGCAAGAAAACGAGCCGCTCGAACCGCCCGTCTGACAAGAAAGCGAGCCGCTCAGACCGCCCGTCCAGTGCAAGAAAGACACTACACAGGAGGAGACGAGAAAACAAAAAAGAACACTCCGTCTATCATCAATAAATATGAAGAAGTCAAGACCAAAAAGAACACTCCATTTATCATTAATGCACAAAAGTCAAGACAAAGAAATCTTCCTCTGGCAATTAATATCATTAAATAAAAGTAGATAAATGATCACAAAGAAATGTATAAAAAAGGTACGTCAGGTATGAAGAGAGGTAAAATTCATATATCTCTCAAATACTCATTTTCTCTTCTTGATTCTATCTTGAACGTCGGAGGACCAACGCTAGAGACATCTTCTCTGATTTTGTTTTATTTTGCAGGATTGAAATTTTCATCCCGTCAGTAGTGGCCTCATCCCCATATTTCCAGCTTATTGTTTTGGTTAAATTTATTATTTTAAATTGTTTAATTACTTTAGTAAAATTAATATGTTTCTATAGTATATCTATATATTTATATTAAATTAATTATATAATAATCTTGCCAAAATTGTTTTCATAAAAATTTTCATATTTTTATTTATATTTACCATTTTTAAAAAATATCTATTAATTTTTAAAAAATATTTCTGATATTTTATAATTCATTTATTTCCTTTTCATATTTTATGACAGAATATATATGGCTTTGCTCTCTAATTTTGCAATATCTATTTCATAATTTTTTAAAAAATATAATTTAGATAGTAATTTTGATTAAATTATAAATAATTTATTTGAGATGCAATAATTGATTTAAAATTATCTGTGGCAAAATAATTCAGATAATTTGAACGCTCTTTTTATAATTTTTTTAAACACTTCTTAATATTTTCGAAAAAAAATACAGGATTTTATAGGAGTGTGTATTACTTAATTAATTATTAATGTGAGGTGCATATCGCAAAATGAAATTATGAAAGGGGGACCGATAGCCGCTGTCTCAGAAGAATTACGGACCATCCTAATCTAGTGGCGGCGATGGCCACCCGACGCCTCGCCGGCGTCCAACTGGGATTCAAACGCCGACCAAAGATATTTCCTCCGACACCGTCACCATCAGAAACACTGCCACAAATCGCCGCCGCCGCCGCCTCCTCCTTCCCCCTCCATAGAATAGTCCCTTCCTCGGAACTCTCACCGGCCCGAGACTCCTCCCCCGCCGCCACAGTCACCCCCCTCTCTTCTCTCCTCCCTCTCTCCCTCAACCCCTTCAACGTCGCCGTCGATCGCATCACCTCCCGACTCAAACAGCAACAGCACCGCGACGAAGCAGAAATAGGCGGCGAAGCAGAACCGTTTCTGGAAGCCCACCTCGTCCCTTTCCTCCGCCCCGAAGATGTCTCCCGCGTCCTCCTCCGCTGTCAATCCCTCCCCCTCCCCTCTCTCCGCTTCTTCCGCTGGGCTCAGTCCCACCTCCTTCCCCCCGCCCACAGCTTCGCCCTCCTCGCCCACCTTCTCGCCTCCTCCCCCGCCTCCTCTCCCCACACCCTCCCCCTCCTCTCCGATCTCGTCCGCTACTACCCAGACGACGCCTTCCAAGCCCTCTTAGCCGCCGAATCCTCCGTCGCCTGCCCCCGCCCAGCCATCACCTTCGGCATGCTCGTCAAGGTCTACGCCAGCCTCGGTCGCATCGCCGACGCCATCAACGCCTGCCGTAGGGCCGCTGCCGCCGGATTCTCCCCCAACGCCGACGCCTTCAATTGCCTCCTCCACTCCCTCGCCAAGGCCGGAAGCCACGACCAGTGCTGGAACTTGTATGGCGAAATGAGGACCACCGGCGTCCTTCCCAACACGTACACCTTCAACATACTCATCCTCTCCCTGTGCCGCGGCAGCGACGGCAGCGCACGCGCCGTCGAGTTCTTGGATGAGATGGAATCGGAAGGGTTCGATCCCGACGTCGTCACCTACAATACCCTCATGGATGGGTACTGCCGGAAGGGCATGCTGAGCGACGCCTTCTACCTTTACAGAGTCATGCAGCCGAGGGGGGTTGAACCCGATCTCATCTCCTACACCATCCTGACCAATGGGCTATGCGGAGAGGGTGATGTCTTCAAGGCACGGCAGCTATTCGACGAAATGCTTCACAGAGGCATCTGCCCGGATACCTACTCATATAACGTTCTGTTGAACGGGTACTGCAACGGAGGGAAGCTGAGGAAGTCGAGGTTGCTGGTTCAGGAGATGATCGCCAGAGGCTTGTCGCCGGACAATTTCACGGTCGGCAGGATTGTGGAAACTCATGTGAAGAGTGGAAGATTGCTTCCATGTTTGAACTTGATTGTCTTGCTCAAGAAAGTGAAGGTTACTATCCCCTTTGATGTTCACAAGTGCCTTATCGATGCTCCGGAGGGCAGGCCGAGCGCGGCAAGGAGTCTGTTGAAACAGATGCAACTTGATGGGCATGAACCTGACACACAGATGTATAATTTGCTCATCGATGCATTTTGCTCATCAAATTCATTGCAAGCAGAAGCATTCGGTTTGAAGGATGAGATGGTTGGTTGTTAGCCTGATATATCGTTACATACCGAACTCTTATTGAATACCTGTGCAGATCAAGCAAAACCTTGGAGGCCGAGTGCTTGATGGAGGAAATGATCGAGGGAAGCATTCAACCAGACTCAACCATATGTGCTGCCTTGGTCGGTGGATGGTGCGAGATAGGGGATCTTCACAGAGCAGAAGCAGTTCTGGTGTTCTTCGCCGAAATGTTTCAGATTCATGAGAGCAACAGCTACAACTCCGTCATGAAATTGTGTTGCATGGGAGGAGATTCATCCAAAGCATTTGAGCTTCAAGATAGGTTGCTGAGACTAGGGTTCATACCCGATGGCGAAACATGCAGGTCGCTGGTTCATGGACTATCAAAAAGTAGAAATGTTAGCTAGCATTGTGACCATATGCACAAGTGACTGTAAAACTTGGATGAGTTAGCAAGTTTCAGCTGCGGCAACAGACAGAAAATTTTTGCGAAAATTGAATGAATTGATGAGGATCTTGTGTTACTTGCTGGAAATTCTGACCCCGAAATACTGCAGCTAAATGTGCTACAAGGAATCAAACCAAGCAACTTGGTGATATGAAAAGGTTGGAATTCATAACTGATGCAAACTTAGAGAGAGATGTTCCACCATAATTTGATGATCAATTGTATAATAAATTTATGAGGCTAGAATAATCATAAAATGTAGTAAAATACTTATCACAATTTGAAAATTTATGCAAGCTTATGATATTAATAAAGAATTTAGGTTGATCTTTCAATTCATTATGGATTTAGACTAGAAATTCAAAGGAAAAGTAAACAAAAGAAAAGGAAAGATTGCATGTAACCTTGAACATAAGAAAACAATACAAAATAATTATCAAAAAGATAACACCTGCTCTACAAATAACATACAAAGCTCCCACCTTACTTACCTGAAATTCATGAACATATATATATAATTGAACTACAAAATTTGACATTAAAAAAATCTTTTATTGACTTATACATAAGAATCCTTCAAATGATTTGAGACTTGACTATAAGATATTTCCTTGATGACTTGATCTTAATGGAGCCCTTCGATGATATTATAATCCTAGAAGATTTCCTTTAAAAGACTTCTTGATTTCTTGACTTCAAAAAAAATTCTCTTAATAGCTTGATCTTAAAAGAGTCATCTTAGATAAACTCCTTAATGTTATAATTTTTGAAGAACCTCTCATTAATTTGTCTCCTTATGAAACCAGTCATCTCTATTTAAGCCTTCTAAAGATCCTATGATCATCAGTACATAACTCTTCTAAAGAGTCTTCTAATGATCTTTCACTTGAGCCTTTGAAAATATATTCTAATTGAAGTGAAATGTGTCTGGTTAATCATTTTTTTTAATTGAAGTAAAATATGATAATACTCATCCTAAATGGTCCGATATCGTTAGCCCCCAACTAAATATAGACAGATAAATCATAGAGATATTAAAATATCTTCTAATGATTCTTCACTCAAACCTCCTAACCCCTTATCAATCCTTTATTTGAGTCTTCCTAAAGAGATTCCCGACTATCCTTTACTTGAGTCTTTTGTAAAGTCGTCTGATACCTAACCAAACTTTTAAAAAAAAATCCACATGCTATTAATCATGTTTTAGGCCTATGATTGTCATACAACCTTAGAGACACAAGAGAACTAACTAAATTGAAAAACAAAATAGGAAATAAAAAGTTAATTAATAATGCTAATAATAGTTTTAGAAAGACATCAAAATGTATACATCTATTCATAGTAACTTTGAATTTGTCCAGATTACTATGCACCTAATGTTTGTATATTTGCATTTACATCCCTCCATATTCATAAGGAGGTCGTTAAGGTAGCGAATCTACCTTTTTTTTTAAATTTGCTCGAATTGATGTAGTTGATATTTATATAGGTGTTTACTCCAATATATCTTGGAGTCAATTCCTAACAAATACAAAATATCTCATTAAGTGTCTGACCTCCCTCATATAAAGGGTCACTGCGCTAGGACAAAATGACCCCTATAATTTACCTGCCTGTATCTTATCGAAGAGCTGATGACACGGATCGTTTGAGGTGAACGACGTCATATTTTACTCCATTAATAACTTTGAGTTTAAATCTTGTTAGTGTTGGCAGAAGATTCGAAACGTTGCAAACGGACGTTTGTAATGTTAAACGTTGAGGAGATGATTGGTTCATCTCCCTTAACGTTTAATGCAATAAAGGCCATCAAAGAATCGGTATAAACCGATGCTTTCTTCCTATATAATCAGGTGTCCAAGAACAATCAAGACGACGAGAGAACAAGAGAGCAGGAGTGATATCGGTGAAGAACATTCGAGCAGCAGAGGGTTTTGGTTCGTGAACTTTACGGAGAGCTTTTCGATATCGGTTCATGATCTCTCTTCCGACGTCAAGCAGTGACCAAGTTCATCTCGGGAGATCACAGTGAGTTGTTTATAGTTTTATTTTGTGTTTGTTTCATGCTGTTAGATACTACATTGGTATCAGAGCCATTAGTTCTAAGTGCATGAAAACCCCTAGAATTTCCTCTGTTCTACCCACGCTTTTGTTGACAAAATCGTGATATGTCGTCGTTAAACAAAATCACGATCTGCGATTAACGTCGGCAGACTACCGACTTTCGTGGCCAGTGAACGCAGAGAACCGTGTTTGAAAGGTTGGCAATCCGCTGCCCACCGTATTTGTTACGAGAAGAGGAGCACGGGCAAAAAAGAAAAAGCGGAAACGGGGAAGATGAACAGTATTTTTGACAGCACAGTAATTTTTTTTTCATGTTTTAATCAACTACTCAGTCGATTCATTCATTTGAATCTATTGAAAATAAAATTTAAATCGATTAATTTCACGACACAGTGATTCATGTGCTTAATCGATTCATCAATTGATTGAATGCATGCCAAAGTTTTTTTTTATCATGTTTTAATCGATTAATCAATCGATTCATTTCGATTGAATAAAATCTCAATCGATTCAAAAGAAAAAGGGATGAACAATGTGAAGGATAGTGAGTGTAAGAAATTTTTTGATTTTTATAAATCAAAAAAGAAAGTCATTAGTCAAGTTTTTTATTAGTTAAAAAAAAGGTAAATGATGTTTTGATTAGATTTTGAAAATATTTAATTAATTAAATGCATGTTTAATTAATTTATGATTTAATAAATTACAAATTGAACTAACTCTTGGTCCAATCAAACATAGGTCTGGTTCAAACTATTAGTTGGTTTAACGAGACTAGTTTAATTTAATAATACCTAGGTATGGTTCAATCCATTAGTTAGTTTAACTAGAGCAATTTATTATTGAATTAATTGGGATAATTTGATTGCATGTGTCAAACTAATCAAATCAGACCAAATTCGTTCTAATAGGTCGGATTTGATCAAATAAGTCAAATTGCCTAATGAGTCAAGATTTGTTAAAATGTGTTAGATATAAACCAGAACAAACATAGATAAGACATCCTTGTCCAATTAGATTAGTTCTGATTGGAAAATCGACCGAACACAGGAGCTGGTCAACAGATCCAGTGTGTCAGTCACATGAGACTCCCCAAATAAAGAAAATTTATTTTTTTCTTATTTGCTTATGTATTCTGTATATATTAGTTCTATGTATATGTGAGAAGAATTAAATTTGATCGGTTTTTGTTACTGATTTGTCGATTTTGTATTGATATCATTATTTTCAATTTCAGATACCAAGAATAATATACACGATGACAAGTCAATATGAACGACAACATGAGCTTTGAGAGGAGATCAAGGAGCTGGAATATGACCCGGATCATGAAGTCAGTTGGCTTATTGATCGGCTCGATCGGATGTTCTGGAAACTCGAGTGAAAAGGGTATCTAGTCCAAGACAAAGACAGAAGATGGACTCTTGTTCAGTCACTGCCAGAACATCTCAGTGATATAGCACAGTAACTATGTGATTATTTTAAAGGGCGCATCTCATATTCCAAGATGTGCTGATATTTACTTCAATTAGAATGGAATCCTGAAGAATCCGAAGAGGATCCAGATCTCGAAGAAATAGATCCTGCAGAATTTGAGGAGGATCCAAATCCCGCAGAATCTGAGGAGAATCCAGAAATGGATCTCGAAGAATTTGAAGAGGATCCGGAAATGGACCTCGAAGAATTTGAAAAGGATCTAAAAATGAACCTCAAAGAATTTGAAGAGGATCCGGAAATGGACCTCGAAGAATTTGAAAAGGATCCAGAAATAGACCTTGAAGAATTTGAAGAGGATCTAGAGATAGATCCTGAAGAATTAGAAGAAGATCCGGAAGAGTGTGTAGTAGATCCAGAAATGGATCTAAACATGGAGCTAAAGGATGATTCTAAGGCTAATCATGCCATCGTCGAGTCTGGGATGAATGGGATATAATTATTCGCTGCACTAGCATTTATCCTAATGGGAATGGTGATAGCTTATCTATATTACTAGTATTATGTTTACTGTCGTTATGTACGAATAGTATTAACCCATTTAGTTTTTTAGTTGTGTAATAATTTCTGTCGTTATGTACGAACAGAGTTATACTATGAAAAGTTATGTTACGTGTTAACAAACTTGAAAATGATTAGTTCATTTCATGATTCGTTCATGTTCAATTCAATGATTAGTTCATGTTTATTTTATGATTCATTTATATATATATGATTAGTTCATATGAAAATGATTAGTTCATTTGATGGGATGTGTGTAATATAATTGATCAATGTTGATTAGATTATCACATACAAATGATGAGTGGAAACAAAGTTATCACTTGATTTTGTAAACCAATTTTAATTTATGCTGAGTCAATAATTAATTACATACATATGAATTACACTGAAATAATAAATAATGTGTTTATTTATGTAGATTATGACAACTAAAAACATCATAGCTGAACTCAATAAAGAAGAAAAATTATATGGGGATAACTGCAAACTATGACACCTCAAGATATAATACGTTATTGAGGAACAAGAAGTTCTAGGGATTGTAAATCAATTCATGGTTGAACCGGCTAATGATTCCACAACGCAGCATACACATGACCTTGATGCCTATAAGGCATGGAAAAAGAAGGACTCCATTGCTAAGGGAATATTGATTAGTTCAATGGTGAATGACCTGGTATTTGAGTATAAGTTATTACCATCGATTCATGTTGTCTGGGCAGCCCTTAGAGAGAAATACAGTGGAGTCAGTCTCAGTGAGCTCCATCAGCTAACAATTAAGTTTGATAGCTATAAAAAATGCTTGAATGCTACCATGGCCCAATATCTCAAGGATATGGGTAACATGATTCGAGACTTAAAAACTACCGGTCATGAGTTGACCAATGAATAACAGGTTTAGGCAGTTATCCATTCCCTTCCTGATTCTTAGGAAACAATGAAACAGAATTTGACTCGTAGTGAAAGTATCAAGATTTTTATTGATGTTTCATGTCATGTTGAACTTGAGGTGGAGAGCATTGAATTTGCAAGGATCTCTGGTCAAGCTTTTGTAGCTGAAGGTTCTGGTTCCAAGAATAAGAAAAGATTGTTTAAGAAAGAAAAGGGAAAAGGAAAGGAGGTTAGTGTTGTTGATGTTAAAAACCAAATCAAGAAGAAAGGAAAGAAATATGGACAAAGACCTAAGAGCAAGTTGACTTGCTACAACTATAACAAGAAGGGTCATTTTGCTCGAGATTGTACTGAGTCTAAAAAGGTAGATCCATCTTTATCTTCTTTTCATGAGCATTATGTTGCAAGTATAGTGTTGTTAGCTGATTCTTATCCTTCGTGGATTGTAGATTCAGGAGCAACTAACCATATAGCTCGTGATCGAGATAAATATGTGGAGTATCGTCGGGTACCAGCTGACAATAAATGGATATATGTGGGAAACAATGCAAGAATTGAAGCCAAAGGAATTGACACTTGCAAGCTCAACCTACATGGTGGACGAACCTTGTTTCTACATGATGTCCTGTATGCTCCTGAGATTCGACAGAATCTAGTTTTTGCCACTTGTCTTCTTAATTTAGGTTATTGTGTAAATTTTTATAGTCATTGTGTGGAACTTCAAATTAACTCTGTGTTAATTTGGCATGGTTATATAACAAATGATTTTATGGTTCTTGATGTAGAACTAAATAATAATGATGATTATTTTTCAAATATTGTTCTTACTAGTAATGCTGATGTTAATGATGAAATTTGGCATGCTAGAGTAGGATATATAGGATAAGAGCAAATGAATAGATTAGCTAAGGAGGACCTTTTAAGCACTCATGCTAAGATTAACTTATCTATATGTGAGCATTGTCTTGCTAGAAAGGCAAGTAGAAAATCATTTGGTAAGGCTATTAGGGCTGAATCATCATTATAATTAATTCATTTGGATATTTGTGGTCCAATGAATCTGAAGGCTAGAAATGAGAGTTCTTATTTCATTACATTTATTGATGACTTCACACGTTTTGGTCATGTGTATTTGATTTCTCACAAATCTAAAGCATTAGATTGCTTCATTCGTTACTTGAACGAAGTTGAGAATCAATTGAAACATAAGGTTAAAACCTTGCGCACTAACCATAGAGGTGAATATTTGTTTGATCAGTTCAAAACAATGTGTAATGAAAAGGGGATTATTAGACTGCTAACTATCCTTGGAACTCCACAGCAAAATGAGGTTGCTGAAATAAGAAATAGGACTCTTCCTAAAATGGTTAAGTCTATGATGATGCAAGCTAATTTACCAATCTCCTATTGGGGAGATGCATTTTTAGTTGCGGCCTATATACTTAACAAAGTGCCTTCAAAGTCAGTTCCATCTACTCCACATGAATGTTGGACAGGGAAAAAGCCAGATTTGAGTAATCTAAGATCTTGGGGGTTAACTGCCTACGTTCATGATAACACTCACGAATATGGAAAATTATGTTATAGAGGTAAAAAGTGTATCCTTATAAAGTATTCTGATACTTCTAAGGGTTATGTCTTCATTGATGAGCGACAAGATGAAATCATCTCTAAAATAGAGTCAAGAGATGATACTTTTCTTGAAACTAGAATTTCCAATACGAGGTGAAGTTGATAAGATCATTCCTTTATATGAGATAGAGGAGGAGAATAATGTTCCTTTATCAACAAATCAGGAGATGCTTGAATCTAGTTAACGTAATGGGAGTAATTTGTCACTAAATGAGTCAGTTTCTCAACAGTCTAAACTGCGAAGAAGTAGTCATCAGATTATTCATCGGAGAAGGTTTAACATTGAGAATGAGGCATTGATGATTCTCCTAGTTGACAATGAGGAACCTCGGATAGTTGAGAAAGCTTTGAGAAGCTCAGTAAGAAAAAAAATGGAAAATTGTAATTGATGAGAAGACGGAGTCAATGAGAAAGAATCAAGTTTGGGATTTAGTCGATCTTCCTCCATGATGAAGGGCTATTGGGAATAAGTGGATTCTCAAGATAAAGAAGAAAGTAGATGGTTCGATTAATCGATATAAGACTCATTTAGTTGCAAAAGGATATACCCAACTAGAAGGTATTAATTTTGAAGAGGCATGCTCCCCAGTTGTGAAGTTTGTGTCTATACGTGTCATCCTAGCTATAGTAGTACAATTTGACATGGAATTACAACAGATGGATGTAAAAAACACCTTTCCTTAATGGTAATCTTGATAAAGAAATATATATGGCACAACCAAAAGGTTACATTACTGAAGGCCAAGAAAATAGAGTATGTAGATTTAAGAAGTCTATATATAGGCTAAAGCAAGCGTCAAGACAATGGAACATAAGATTTAATGAAGTCATTTTGTCTTATGATTTTGAAATGATCAATGAAGATTATTGTGTTTAGCTAAGAAAGAAAAAAAGAAAAGTTTGTCATTTTACCATTATATTGATGATATGCAAATAACTGGAAGTAACATAAAGTGTGTGATAGAAGTAAAATCCTGGCTTTTATCACAATTGGACATAATAGATATGAGAGAAGCAGAGTACATCTTAGGAGTGAAGATCATTAGAGATCGATTTAAAAGGCTTTTCGATTTATATCAAGAAGCTTATATCACTAAGATACTACAATATGTAAGATTGCAACATTGAACAGACATCTATAGCAAGAGATACTATTTTGAGCAAAAGTATACATCCCAAGACTCCTAAAGAAATAGCTAAAATGAAGAAAAAATCATATGTCAGTGTTATTTGTAGTTTAATGTACAGTATGTTGTGTACTCATCTTGATATAAGCTATGTTGTTGGTTTAGTTAGTCATTTTCAGTCAAACCCAGGATCGAGACACTGAAAAGTGATGAAGTGGATATTCAGATATCTCAAAGGGATAGCAGATTATTGCATCTGTTTCTAAGGATTAGATATGAGTCTAAGTAGCTACACAGATGCAGATTGGGCAGGGGACCTTGATGATAGAAAATCTACATCTGGTTATACCTTTTTGCCGAATGGTGGTGTCATCTCTTGAAACATTAAGAAGCAGGTTTGTGTAGCCTTGTCGACAATGGAAGTTGAGTATATGGCTTGTACAGCCACTGTGCAAGAGGATATCTGGCTAAGAAGGTTACTGAAGCATCTGAAAATTACTAAGGACAGTGGAAGACCTATTACAGTGTACTGTGACAGTCAAGCTACTATAGCTTTTTCTAAGGATCCCAAATATCACAGTAAAGACAAGCATATAGAAATTAAGTATAATTTTGTAAGGAATATTGTTGACAAGAAAAAGATAGTTCTTGAGTACATCCTTACACGTTGTATGTTTGCCAATCCTTTTACTAAGCTATTGACTAAAGAGTCATTTCAAGTATATGTGAAGTTTTTGGGGCTTTGAACAATATAACTTATTGTAAAGACATTTTGATAAATGAAAAATATCATAATCTATTCAGTGTATATGTCTTTGTTACATTCGAATAAAAGTCTCGATAAGCATGTTGGCAGATTGAGACTGGTCTATTCACATGGACAATCATCTCTATTTATTAAGTATAATTAGAGATAAAACTGTTGCTTATGGGATATCTTATGTAGCTATGAATAGAGACATACTCATAAGTTAAGGTCGTCTTGATAATTGTGTCAAGATCAGATCATTTTTGTAATGATCAGACTAAATGAACCCACCATTTACTAAATTTGCTTAAGGCTAAATTAGAATTCATATGTTGAATTCATGATTAGACATTAGGTATGTCTAGATCAAAATTTGTACGATGTTAAATTTTAGAAAAAGCATACGCTCTTTTTAGTAAAGAGAATAATATCATAGCATGTGATTCATACCACATGTGAAATGTCGACAAGAATGGTAGTAGGAGAATGGATTCTTACTTCTCTACTATGTGAGACCTTTGAAATTATAAGTTAATCTCAATTTTACCCTAAGTGACTATTTAGTTGTCTACTTGAAGTTCTTATCAGTGTATGTTACTTTAACATGTTTCCTATTAGCTATGGGTGATTCGATCTATGGAGCATAACTAGAAAAGTGATTGATTAAAATTAATAGATTCTAGCTAAAAGGAAGATTAAGATTAATTTACATCTGTGACATTTATTCATTGGTACCAGTTACATTTTTAGTTCAGTACATAAAATGTAATTATGAATAATTGTATTGATGGGAGATGTTGAACATGCTCTTGACATAATAGTCATTATAAGGGATTTGTGATGTTCATATTAATGTAAATAATTTAATGTAGGGTAAACGCAAGTTATTGATGTCTCTGATTCGTTTTATGGAACAGTTATGTAAGGTGTAACAATCTTCTTAGCAATTATTGCTCAGTGTGTTTACTGTCGCATGAACCATTTACCTTATAGTATGGATTGAATGTTCTTATTGAGTCTTTGTGACTAATTAAGGTTTTGCTCTGGTCTTTGTGATATAATCATCTTGTAGTCTATATAACTGACATGGTCTATGTGACCATTATGGATTGACTTGGACGAGTGAGAGATATTGACAGTTCGTTTGCAACGGTAATTCATCTCCTCAACGTTTAATGCAATGAAGGTCATCAAAGCATCGGTTACAAACCGATGCTTTCTTCCAATATAATCAAGCGTCCAAGAACAATTGAGACATCGTGGGAACAAGAGAGCTGGAGCAATATCGGTGAAGAACATTTGAGCAGCAGAGGATTTTGATTCGTGAACTTTGCAAAGAACTTTTCGATATCGATTCATGATAGCTCTTTCGACGTCAAGCAGTGACCAAGTTCGTCTCGAGAGTTCATTATGAGTTATTTATAGTTTTATTTTGTGTTTGTTTCATGCTGTTAGATACTACCGTTAATATATTGATTTTTTAATTTATTTTTTTACCCACTATTATTCACAAAGCTAAGAGTTCTACTATCTATAGGAGTGAGACATGATGATTCTTTGAATTTTGTAATGACTATATATATTACAATTTGTTTATTTTGTTTAGATTTTTAGAAAAAAATCTATTAAAATTCTTTTGGATAAAGTAAGTCATTATTTTACAAAATAATAATTGTATACTAGCTTTATAGAATGGGATAGGGACACCAAGAACCATCACATCTGAGCCAGAAAAATGAACGCAACATCTCCAATTAAGAGTATAAAAATTAACTAGGCTCAATAGCATACACACAACCAACAGCAACAAATAGGGAGAGTGAGACAAAAAATACAAACACAATTAAGCAAAGTGTTCAACAACACCCTCTCGATCAATAGTCAGTTGACATTCCTAACTATTCTGATCCATTACATTGTCAATCCAACAAGAAAATATTGACATGGTCGCATAGACTACAAATAACAGCACGAAAAAGATCAACAGTGCTATAGCTGAAACATATCTCTAAACCTTTCCCAGCAACTTCAGTTTTCAAGCACTGAAATCCGCATGACTCAAGCTCTGAAATGACTTTGTCTATAACTCCAGAAGAAAGAACTCCTCAGAGGTCAAGGAAGCATTAACGAGCAAGACGTAGTGAATAGGTAATAAAACAAGATAAAATAAAGAGAGAAGTGGTTTCAAAATCATGGACATGATGCCATATCAGTAAGCATTTGTTTATACAAAAGCACCTTCTTAATAGAGCAGTATGCATTACTGAGCCCTGATAGGTCAACCCTTATTTTTCAGAGCAGTTAAAGCACATGTAGATCATGGTTGGGTTGGAGGATTCTTATCCTATGAGTTTCACTATATACCAGAAATTGTTACTGCAACATAAAATACATCACTTGGTCAACTGTGTATTGCAACTTCTAATTAGTTATTGAACAGTTCAGAATCTTCAAATTGTTTCTAAGAGGGTTTTTAAACCCATTAAGATATTTTACCAGTTTACCTAATACATATGCAAGACCTAACACAAGAAAATGATATATCTCATGTACGTATAATCAGTTTATTATTCTACCTGTCCTTCCAGATAGCCATTTCTTCCTTAATTTGACAGTTATAGCTCTGAAGATACAATCAAATGTATCATTTCATCTGTAGGCTTTAACCTTGAACCCTAAACCTCGAAAGGCCATAAAAATTATAACATTTCAATTGTTTCCATGAAGCTCTATTTATTACTTCTTCTAGAGTTATTGCCTAATATGTAAATGGATCAACTTCAATTTAATAATTGTTAATCACCAAGCGGGAATGGATTCTGCAATTCGTTGGAACTATCTTCATGTATCAATGCAACATTATAAAGGCATGTGCCTCCAAGCATCATGTTAAATATCATATCGAAGAACCTATTAACATTCCTCTTCAGGAACAAAATGGATTTCTTTCTACTTTAAGTTGCACAAAGTCAAAAAAGGCACTTTGTCAACAGGTGCTCATTGGCC
This sequence comes from Zingiber officinale, assembly GCF_018446385.1. Taxonomy (NCBI): domain Eukaryota; kingdom Viridiplantae; phylum Streptophyta; class Magnoliopsida; order Zingiberales; family Zingiberaceae; genus Zingiber; species Zingiber officinale. Next base: position 7,208,848 of record NC_055990.1, read on the forward strand.
TCATCACTGTCAACATTTAATAAACATTATAGATTTATTTACTTACGTATTCAAACACTTACACTGGATTCGTCACATCATGGATCCACTAATCAAATTTCTTCTAAGAGCTTAAAGAAAATGCTTTGCAGATTGGCCTAAAACAATTGTATAATAAACTGCATAAATGAAATTTATAACAAAATAAAATTTAAACAAAAGCAGGAGAGCTATATTCACAGTCAATTTAGCAAATTAAAGAAGTTTCTCTTATGAATCACAATATAATTCACAAATTGTGGTCCATATAATTAATATCCAAAATCGGAATTTAACCAGGCACAATATAAACCTGAAGAAATAAGTTTCACAATGTAGATCCAGAAAAAAGGACTTTTAATAGGAAAAAAAAGGTCAAAAGCTAACAGTAGATAGGATGACATATAACTGGAAGGATACGTGTAGGTAGCAGCGTCAACACACACCCACCACCACCAGCTCCAGTCAGCTTGGATGCTAGTTTGTATTTAAGTGTTGTCCGAAGCACAGTTTGTATAGAAGCATGGCTCACCCCCATGGACTGTAGTAGACCCTGGTTCATTTCCATTAATTCCTCTATTTTCTCTTCTCTTGCAGTAACAGATCTGTCATCAACAGCAGCTGACTGTATGATAGCAGATAGTTCCTTGCTGATAGAGTCAACTGCATTGAACACAGCAGCCATAGCATCCTGATGCCTTGAGGCTCTTTCAGATACACTGGCAACCAGTGCTTTTTGTGTTCCTCCCAACCTTTGTATTTGTAATGAGCATTCTTAGGGGTGCACTAGATTGAATATGGGTCAATTCACCAAACCTAAACTGAATCATGCTACCTGTGATACGGGCACTTTTAAAAAATGATTAAAAGAGCGAGTTTCCAAATTAACAATGCGAAAACATATCATAGTTTAGACAATTATGATTCGACAAATCACCAAGCAGACTAAGTAGAACATAAATAAAAGATCCCTATATGATGAAAAAGGTAGGTTAGAAAGAAGGTTTGTACCAAATGTGCTCACAGTGTTATCAATGCCAGATGGTTTCCCATGGATAATCTTTCCACCTTCGTATGCCCATTTATTCACAAGTTCAAGATCATAATTGCACAGCGTATTCCATCCACTTTTTGATTTATCGATCACAATGACATCAGACAAAGCAAGCAGAGCTGCTACAAGTGAAACACACAGAACGACGCAGACGAACCCAAGCCGGAGCCTAGTGGAAGATCAGAGGAGATAACCACTTTCCCAGCAGGTTTGTAATTAACTTCAGAAATAGTTATAGAGAAGAATGAGTTAAATGGGTCAGGTATAACATTCGCAAGCAAAGAAAACAGTAGGAAACGAATGAAGAAGAAAACAGAATCAATCTAAAGTGGATATACCCATGGATCGAGGTGTAGAGATGAAGGCAAAAAGCCCAGACGAAAGCGAAATCCTTGCTTCTGGAATGGCCTGTTCTTCAACTAGAGTCGCAATCAGTTTCATGCGTTCTTCCGTGCATGAAACCGGGGACGACGAAGCAGTAAAAGAATCTCCCAGACTCTTCTTCAACCTCGAGAGCGGCCAAGAGAAGACCAAGTCCATATCTTTCAGCTCTAAACTTACCGATCGATCACCATGGTCTACAGAAGGTTGCAACTTTTAAGACAATCGCGAAGCGAATGACTGAAACGCCATCTAAGGGAGAGGAGAGGTGCCGAACCTGAAGGAAGCGACGGCATGCTCACCGGAGAGAATGATCTTGCCGGGAGATCTAGCTCGGACCTCCGTCATTGGCGGTGCTACCACGAAGCACGACGGCGGAGAGGAGGAGATCCAATCCAACAACCACAGTGGCAAAGAATTAAAAAGGCATCGTCGGATCTGTGTCGTACTGCCCCATTAAGCTCAGACTCAAGCTCGACTAATCGCGCCTAACCAACTTGTTTGGGTTAACTGTACCAACTAGCTTGCTGAACCGAGCTAGATCAATCAATTTGCCCATCATGATTAAACCAACTCGATCGTCTGTCCCTGAGTTCATTTAGCATGCTTAACTTCTTTAAATTGCTTGAACTAACCCACCCAACTAACTTGCCTGAACCAATTGGCCTACCAGACCAACTTATTTTGCCCGTCAAACTTGTTTAACTCACCCTGTTAGATCATCCCTTCGGACTAACTAATCCATCTGGATAACTTGGTCATGCCAATTGATTAGTCTGCTTGATTTACTTTATCCAACTCACCCAATCAAACATTTTACTAATTAGTCATCGCAAAATATTAAATTAAAACAAATAGATACTATATCTAATCTTAACCAAAAGACTAAAATAGATATATTTTCTAATCTTGTCAGTTCAAAATATAAAAAATAATTAAAAAAGATCCTAATAAATTTTAAAATTATTTCCATTTTTTTTAAAAAAACACTATTCAATTTAATTTTGAATTTCATCAAAATTACTTATTAAAAGTTGAGATTTTTAATTATATAAAAAATAATTTTAAAAAATTACTAATAAACTTTAAAATTATTTTCAATATTAAAAAAATATTAACATAATTTAATTTTAAATTACACCAAAATTAATTATTAAAAATATTAAAAGTACTATATTCAATTTCTCTACCACACAGAAGCTGCGCCCGAAGCTCGTTCTGATCTCCTCCGATTTCTCTTTCACAGAGAAGTTACGTCCAAAGCTCGCTTAGATCTCCTCTGATTTCTCTTCCACCAGAAGTTGTGCATGAAACAGAGATTCACCACCAGCGAAGCTCCTCCACGACCAACCGAACCCAAGCCTGGCCCTAGAGGAGGCCCACACTATTTAATATTATGTATATGCATTAAATTTTAAAAAAAATTTCCTTATTTGCATTAATGGCATGCCTTTACCTTTAACGCTTTTAGGTTGCAGTTTGCTGTTTCCCAAATGATGAATGGAAAAGTGACGACCACCTCCTCCTCCTCCTCCTCCTCCTCCTATTATTTGCAAGTTGCTGTTAAGTGTGTGTCTCCTTTTATTCTTCTTTGATTTGCAAGCTGCTGTTAAATGCATCTCATTTTCTTCTTCTTCTGCTCGTTTCAAATCCTCAACAGCTATTTTTAGTTTTTTTAATTACTACCTCATTAATTTCTTTTTCTTCTCAAGAATTTTTTTACCGTTATATGTAGAATTTCTAAAATACAACTTTTTTGCATTTACAAAGATGATAAATAACAACTTATTTTTTCTATTTATGTATCCCTTAACTCATAAATTCTAATCTTTAATCTCTATTTTTTAGCATATTTGAAATTCCAACAAAAAAGTGCCCTAAAATTTTTTTGTTGAATTTGATTCTTTGGTTAGAAGAGAATGTTGTTACGTCTACCGACTGCAATTTTAATTTTCTAGTACAATCTCCTACTTTTTCTAAACTCATATTTCACCGATCTACAAATTTTGGTAAGGTTCAATTCTTCCTTCATATTTCATATTTGACAATTTTATTTTTTTATTTTTTAAATAAGTTTCAGAATTATGAAGTTGAAAACTTGAATGGAATGATTTGCTTATTTATCAAATATGCTCAGTTAGCCATCAATTCTAGAAAATTGTGAGACTAGGGATTCTTAAATAGCTACCATCAGAAGCAATTTTATTCCATAAATTTATAGTATTATTGTTTCTACTCCATCAAACTAAAAATTTAAAAATAAAAATAAATAAAAAAATAAAATATAAAATAAAAATAAAATATAATGATTATGTGATTACTTGATAATCACATAATCAAAATTATATACATGATAACTTAAATCAAACGCACCCTTAAATTAAACGAGCACACACTATACAGATTATGATTAGCCCAAGTCATCCAGTGACTCTTAAATTTATACCTCTCTTGGTTGTGAGAAAATTGATTCTGAATCTTATTTAGATATTGATTAAAATGTTCAAATTAGAGGATGTGCTAACCTAGGGAGATATTCGAGCTTTCTTGTCATAGATCATACCTTCGAAATCTTAGTGTTAGTATTTTTATCCTTTGCACTCTCGTTTTCATTATATTTTACAAAGCGGAAGCTTAACTGTGTTCGTTTATTTGTTAAAATTGGTTCTCAATGAATTTTGAAAGCTTTTTTTAAAAGTTTAAGTTTTCACACGTGATAAATTCAAAAAATAATTAAATAAATAAAATAAAATAAAAGCCGATTCCCAATGGAATTAGGAATGACAGCCGTTGATCGACTGTGTATATATACACACAAACGCTTTCCGTTGAGACTATATTGTCATTATTTTCTTCGAGAGCGACCATCGGCGAAAAAGCGACGACCGGAATGGTGGCGACGAAGACGACCGCGGGGAAGGGGAAGCAGAAGATCGAGATTAAACCTATTCAGAAGGAATCATCGCGGCAGGTGTGCTTCTCCAAGCGTCGCGCCGGCGTGTTCAAAAAGGCCAGCGAACTCTCTGTTCTGTGCGGCGCCGAGATCGCTGTCCTCGCCTTCTCGCCCAGCGGCAAGCCCTTCTCCTACGGCCACCCCTCCGTCTCGTCCATCTTGGGACGGTTTTTCGGCGGCAGTGCCGGCGCCGCGCCGGCTACCCCGCCGCGGCACCCCCTGGCCGCCGTGCTGGTTCAGGATCTCGGCCGCCAGGAGAAGGAGCTGCAGGAACGGCTCGAGGCAGGGAGGAGGAGGAAGGCGGAGCTCGAGGAGGCGCTGCGGGGGCCGCAGTGGGGCCCTGTGGGCGAGCTGTTGGGCGCTGAGGTGGAGGAGCTAGGGCTGCCGGAGCTCGACCTGCTGCACAGTGCGCTGGAGTGGGTGCGAGCGGAGGCGTTGAGCAGGGCGAATCAACTGGGCGTCGAGACTTTACAGGCGCCTACCGAGAAGGAGGCGAGCGGCGGGGGCTTTGCCCTCTGTTCTGCCCCTTTCTCTTGTGGATTTTAGCGTTAATTCGGCAGCCGGAACCCTAATCGGAAAAAACCGATTTTCGTTTATGTAAATGAAAGCATTACATTAGCAGATTTTTTTTTTATTTCAAATGGGTTGGGTCTTAGACGGATCTGGCTGAAGGCAAGCCGAGACCTCAGTTCGGGATTAGGCATAGGTTACCCGAGCCGAGATCTTCCTTCAGGATTGAGACCTCGAGAGTCCAGACCTAATTCTGTTCTTTAGATGGATAATTAATCCAAATAATAAAAAAAATGCTGAGTGATATTTCCATCTCAGTCCTTCAATTTTTAAATTTTGAAATTTATGCGTGTTCTCCGGGCTCTTCACAGCCAGGGTCCATCTCCAGGGCTTATTTTAAAAATCTTGCCAAACTTTTAAAAGGTCAAAAGTTGATGCTTTCTTCTCATCCAAAAAAGGCATTGTTACCCCCATTTGGTTCCTCTCAATCACGTAGAAGAACTAATTGGATGCCAGTGGAAGTCAAATAGTAAGTTCGATATGTGATCAAGGATCAAAGAATATTCACAATTTTTTTTTTTTTTGCTTTTTTCCCTAGTGAATTGTTTTTTGATTAAGATAGTAATTTTGTTTAACAAAGACGGATTTAAAATAGGGCTGTCCTGGATTATAATTCAGTCGAAAACAAAAATTGATGTGCTCTTTTGTTTTTTCTTTCTTTTTCTGTTTATTCATTTTGTTGTGTGTTTAGCTCAACGCTCAAAGTCAGCCCACTCTCAGTTTTTGGATTTTGAATTAATCAAGAATTAAAGAGATGATAGGGCAACTAGTTATTTATCTAATTTTGAATAAATAAATTATAAAGTGAGTTTTTACTAGAATGTCTTATATTTATATTAAAAATTTTGGATGATTTTAATGTGAATGGTTCAATAAAACTATTCGCCTTTTAATAAATAATAATAATAATAATGATTTTAACGATTTTAAAAAATAAAGGAAGTTTGTTCTATTTTTAAGTAAAAATAAACAAACGGACAACAAGGAGCCTAAAGTGCCTGTAGAGCCTGAGGAACCCGAACCAGTACAAGAACAAATGCCTACTGGTGAAGAGGTTTCACCATATCTAGCTCACTAGCTCAACCTGTTTGATTATCTTCGGGCTTGGCACATCGGCCAGCAGCCCCCACCCTCATTCAATTAGATCTGGACAGTCTACCTAGGCGTTATCTATTAGCTTTATGACTTATTTGATCTCTAGTTATGTTTGACTATTAGGCACTTGGTGCTTTAGTTTTATTTGATTTTGACTTGTCTATAATATGCATAATTAGTATCTTGTGTTTTCTTGACATATTTAACTGACTATCATGCATGCTTGACTTTAGGTAAAATTAAAAAGAAAATGTGGGGCAATATTTTTTGAAAAATCTTTTCTCATTGAAAATTCTTTTCCTTTAAATTTTCTCTTTGAAAATTCCTTTTTGAAATTCCTTTCCTTTAAAAAATTCACTTAGAAAATTCTTTTCCTTTAAAATTCTTTTTGGAAAATATTTTAAACAATTTGAAAAATGCATTTCAAAAAATTTTACATTTAATACTTAGGAATATTTTCAAAAATTATTTTACCTTGAAGAATATTTTCTTAGCAGAATCTTAAATATTTTTAAAAATTGTATTTTTCAAATACAATTTTGTCCATCTTCCAAACCTTTGTGCAAAATCCTTTTGCTAATATTTTTTAAGCATGTTCAAAATTTGTACTTAAAATATTTTTGAGAACTATACTCACAAATATTTTTTGAATCATTATATTTTTGAAAAATACCTTCTATTTTGAAAAAATTGTCAGAAGCATAAATATTCTTAAATAAACTATTATTAACTTGAATATTGCATTGTTATATTTCAAATCTCTATTGAAAATTTATGTAATGATCCCATTCTTTTTTTATGTGGGCCAAAGAGAGAGATGAGATTCGAAGTTAAGAAATGTTTTCTTAAACAAACTCGGAGATGTTAAATTCGGGTTAATTTGAGAGTGAGCTGTTTTAAGAAGATATTATGTTTAGTTAAATTTGGGTTAACTTGAGAGTGAGTTGTTTTAAGAAGATATTATGTTTTAACTTAACTTTGAACGAGGTTGTTAAATATTAAAGGGAAAATTGTTAATACAAAGTGCACTAGAATCGAACCTATATTTTGATACCGTCAAAAATTCAAGTTAAGTTACGTTGTCATCTAATGGATTAATCAAGTGTGCAGGTTGCTTAACTTGGAAAGACTTAGTAGATCAACTGGACTAGATACTAGGCAATAGAAGATTCGACAAATCACAAAACCAAGCAGCAAGACCAGATGAATTAGAGACCAGCATATAGCAAGATGAATTCAATAAGTCAGAGAGGACAAGATATCGAATCAGAAGAAAGCCTTGGCAGACCGATTAGATGTTGTGTGAATAAAGTCTAAACAACTTTGAAGGACCAAAAGTCGAGCGGATAAAGTCCAAACAGGTCTTGGAGAGGACTGGCTAAAGAAGAACAGTGAGGTCGTGTCTCAATCGGGGCAAACCTTATGCAATGATCCTATTGAAGAAATCAATGAAGATTTTTAAATCGAGATCAGTCCTATCTGAAAAATCAAATCTATTTATTTTTCCTTTTTGGAGATGGAGCTTTAATTAATAATAAAATAATATTACATGTTTGATCTTTTTAAAATAATTTTAAAATGAATTGTTTTATCTGTAAATTATTTTAGCAAAGAAGTTAATTTCATGAAGCATTTAATTATAATATTTTATTTCATGAATTAGTAATAACTATAGTAAAAGTAATAAAAAAACCACTAGAGCAAGAGATGATGAAAAAAGAGAAAAGAGAAAATCCTTGTTACTTCTTATCAAAATGATATTTATAACTCCTTATTTATAGGGTGAGTAGATACAGTCAACATTAAAGTTAAATACATTTGAACAAATCTAAGAGTCATGTACATTGCATTGGTAAGACACATTTAATCTTACACTTTGAATACATTCACTTGATTCATTAGATGTTGAAGATAGATTCAAATTTATAACATCCACATACATTCATAATACTCTCCCTTGGATGTCATTTATAATATTGTTGTTAGGACCAAGGGGAGATAGGGGTGAATAGTTCGCCGGTTTCATTGATGATAATTTGCAACGGATAATTGAAGTGAATAATTCTCCAATGCTAACATAAGGATTTACTTGCTATCCACATCAACAAGATGACTAATCTAAGGATTCACACTCCTCACTCACAGTACACTATGATTAGATATTGGACAATATAGAGTCTCAACAAGGATGACTAGATGTTGAGCAAAGAGAGTCTTGGTAGATTGAGGTCAATCGGATATCAAGAAAGACATAAATTCAGTCTTGAGATGACTGAATTTAGTGTTACCAATCTATTGGGGTGATGTGCCAATTGATTTGTAAACCCTAAACTCGAATTTCAGATTTAGGGTTGAGCAATTGATTGACCCAAAGCAATTAATTAGTGTAATTGATTGGTTGTGTTTTCACGAGAGCACATAAGCCTTGGAATCAATTGAGGCTATTGATTCAGGCTTCACTAATCGATCAGCCTAATGATTAAAGGTTATTTCACGAGAGCACAGAAGGCCTTGAAATTTATCAAGGCAATCGATTAAGACTTTATCTATCGATTGGGCTAATCAATTGAAGATCTTTTCGTGAGAGAACTGAAAGTCACGGAATCGATTGAGTCAATCGATTAAAGTATTTTCATGAAGAACAAAAAGTTTCTGAATTGATTAGGTCAATTGATTAAAAGCTACCCATCAATTGGTATGACTCACCAATCAATTGAATGAGTAAAAAAGAGTTGTTCTGTAGGTTTTTAATGATCGATCTGACATTGCAATTGATTGACAATGAGACCAATCAATTGGAAGGCGTTTTCTAGTCCGAAAGAAACCATAGAAAAGGAGTTCTCGTGAATATTTTATGATATTGGTTCTTGAAAATTTTGAAGTGAAGTGCTGGTGCATTTTCAAATCAGTAAGAGACATTTTCAAGCTACAAGAGATCAAGGAAGATGCTCATTGTATTTTGTATTTAATTACTTTTTTATTCTTGTAGTATTCTCGTATTCAAGTTTGTACGAGACTTCTTCACCTCTAGAAAATTTTTGAGAAAGAGATTTTCATAATGAAGCTATGAGAGAGAGCTAAACTCTTAGATTAGTTAACTCATGGAGATGGATATCAAGTAAATTGAAGGCGTTAATATTTTGGCGTACTTTGCTCTCATACCAGGTCTAACATGTAGGTCATAGGTCAAGCTCGAATGAGACTTGATCTAAAACTAATCAGATCAATAGCCCATTGATCTAGTTCAATAATTTATACCACAACTTGCTAATTTTTTACTCAAATTTATTGTAAATCGGCGATTTAAATGGTTAGTTCAAGAAGTATTTTTTAGATGGTCATTGAAATTGAGATTAATCGATTGATTCGACCATTTGAAAGGTTTTTGGAATGATCCGAATAATTTGATCATTTTCCATCAATAATTATGATTAATTAATTATTATTTCCTAAATTATACATAGGCTACTTCATTTCATTATTTTTACAATAAATTTTTTATTCTTGTCTTGTGATTCTCAAAATATTTTTAATTTAATATTAAAAATATTAATTTTTTTTGTCTTGTGATTTTCAAAGTTCAATTATTTTCAACATCTTGTCTTCAATTCAAATAGAAGAAAGCTTTTCTCAATCTCAAGAGCACAAGGAAAAGACGATTTGGAATTTGGATACTGATAATATTGAGTTTACCGATGATGAACTAGAGCTATTTTCCACATTTGAAAGACAAGAACACGTGTAGAAATTTCTAAATGTTTGAGATATTCCCCTTTAAAATTATTTATGTTTACTAAATATTTTAAAAAAATTACTCTTCTATAAAAAAAATACATATAAGTATTACTACACATCTAATTATAAATTTCAATCGATAAGTTAAGAATTATTCAACGACGTAATGAAACTAAGTATCCAATTGAGTTTGCAGTTGATCATTCTTGAACACATTTATCTAAAATTTCATGGACAAGTGGAGGCACCAATTTTATTATTTAAATATTCTAATATTAAATTAAAAAATTATTAGGTTGATTTATTTTTGTTGAATTTCTTTCTTTTAATATTGATTCTAAATATACATTAAGAATTTTCCCTATTTATCTTAATGTAATAGATGTCCAATATTTATTATCTTTTTCTTCTTTT